>NC_048303.1:98127088-98337261 GCF_013100865.1 Trachemys scripta elegans
GTAAGAACCTCACTTCTTCAGATGCAAGAAGAAGTGAGGTTCTTACCCACGAAAGCTTATGCTCCCAATACTTCTGTTAGTCTCAAAGGTGCCACAGGACCCTCTGTTGCTTTTTACAGATTCAGACTAACACGGCTACCCCTCTGATACTCTACAAGGATTGACTTGATGATAAAAAAATGTTTCAGTTTTCAAGAACTCATAATTGTTGTGTAGAAATAGGATTAGTTTCTAATAAACTGTCACAGGAGGGTAATGCATAGTAATGTTAATGTTATGTCTGTGACACAGTTTCTCAGTAGCATAAATGTTTGTTTACTATCCAGGTTCCAAAGACTGAAGGTCATTCATTGCAGGAGTAGCTGGATTTCTGTCTACAGCTGTTAGAAAGGATCTGCAAAATATCTGACAGGAAATTGCAACTTCTTTGAAAACACATGTGCCTGAATAGTTTCTGTGTAAATACAGTACAATGTTGGCAGAAAGAGCACATTTTCATAGGGATAATCTTTTAAAAACACATACACACACGTTTTACCTTGCCTCGCCTTTTTTCAAATGATTTGCAACTGTTTTTTGGAGACTTCTCAAAATGACGATCAGCAGAATGCTACTGAAATGAAGGATTATGGAATGAGAGAAAGCTTTATGCTTTCATTGACCTAGCAGCTGAGATAATCAAGCACACGACAAGGTTAGCACATGTACTCTGTACTGGTGTGATTTAAAAATAAAAACCAAAAAAACAAACAAAAAGAGGATCTTTACGAACATACACCTTCCATATCATCCAGAGAAACAATCAATGAACTAGGCTCTATCCAGTAAGATAGAGAGCACCACCTCTGACCCAATGAAGGAGTATAAATGTTGGCTTTATAGTACTCAAATACCACACAGATGAGCAGTTTTTACACATCTAATTATAACTCTACAGAAGAGAGGGGGGAAGATAGAAAGCAATATACCTCACCTAGAAGTGAATGAAAGATCAGGGCACTCAGCACCTTGCAAGACTGGAATTAACATTAGAGCTGACCTTGAAAGGATGAACATAATTCATCCTATATTTTCAAAGGTGTCTACTAACTGAGTGCCTCTTTTTTTGAGTGTCCAAACTGAGACCTGGGGCCTAATTTTCAGAGGCAGTGAGCACCCACAATTCAGAGGAGTTGTGAAGTTAACCACCTGCCAAAAATCAGGACAAGACAGGAATCCAAAAAATGGAGACACCCAAAATCACTAGCCCTTTTTTTGGTCTTGGCCACAGACTTTGTTCTTAAGTTTTGTTTGGGTTTTTATTTATGTGTTCCTTTTTGAAAGAACTCAATATAAGACTTGATCCTGCAAGCACTTATGTCCAGAACTCACACTTCTTCCAGTTGCAGGATCATGTCCTACTTCTACTCCTTCTCCAGTACCTAGATGTTTCTCAGGTAGCAACCAGAAGGACTTCAGGTGATTTTGATTTTACTTCTCTCAAGAGATAAGATTCTCTTAAATCATTTCCCCACTCAGATTTAAGCTCAAGATTTCTGGTCTCAATTTACATCCATCTTTTTTCTAGCCTTACTATTGCAATGAATAAGAATAATTTCTCTGTTTATCTTCAGTGATAAAGTTTGTCATAATAATGAAGAAAATCTTCTACAAAAATGTGTACAAGGTACAAATGAATGAGACTTGTAGGTAAATCAGATATCTCTATTTGCAACAAAGTAACTAAAAGGTGAAAAGTACTATTCACCAAAGAAACTCTTTTGTAATCAAAAAGCACAATGCTTATGCAATCCTCACCCTAAATTCCTTTCCCAAGTGTAACATGATCAATGGAACTGGAATCAGAGGGTCCATGGTCCCCAGAGGGACTATTATTGAAAGGACACCAGGAAAACAGGGAACATAGGGAGTTAGGCTAAAAGCAACTCAGCAATATCAACAGAGCAGTGTACAGAGTTTAATAAAATTCCACTTGCTTAACTTAATCTGCATTCAGCTTCACTCTGCAAATGAAACACCTCGCTACATTTTTTTGGGAGGCGGGAAGAGATAAGCCCTCTGTATAGTAACAAGGGCAAATCACTTAAACATGTGCTTAAAGGTAAGCAAATGAATAGTCCTATCCATTTCATTGGAATTACTCATGTGCTACAGTGCTTTTGTTAAACTGAGGCCTCAGTGAATGCACCTACCTTTCACTTTTCTGAAAGTCTCTCAAACTCTAATGAAACTGTTGCAGAATATGAAACTCCTCTTCCTTGTATTGCACTGGTTTTTCATTTGGCTTTAATCACTGTGGTAAGAGTCAAAATTGATAGCACTTATGTCAGCAAATAGCTGTCTTGGTAAGAGATGCCCAGAAATAATAAAATATACCTGCCTTTGTTCTTGCTTTCCTTAGGGAATGATCAACATAAAACTGAACTTAAACAAAATTCAAAAATGTTTCATTATGGAACATCATTAAGGACTGTTTCTGCAACAGTGTTATATTTCCTTGTATATGTTTGTGTAACAAAGCACATTCAGGTGTTCTGAATAATTTTTACATTTAAAGCAAAAGCGATGTAAGTACATGGATGTGCTTGCACATTTCCAGTCCAGGCACATTTATCCTTAAAAGTACACAAAATGATTCCCAGAAAGCCAATATGTACTTAGTCAAAACATGCATGTACATAATCAAAGCACCACCCTGCTGGCCCCATGGGCTATCAGTTAAAAGGGCACTGCTTGCCAGTTCATGGATACTGCAGGTACATAGCTGCTTGCTCCATTTGCTCTCTCTGTCTAAAGACTAGATATCCTGTGAAAAATAAGATCTCAGTGAGTACGAGGCAGGCTATTACACAAACAAAATATGCATATCTTTTTTTCTTTACAGGGACTGCCGACCTTCCAGGGACAGGCACAATATTCCAAACCACAGGTAAAACTTGTTTGTGTGACCATGGGAAGTGTGTGCTTTCAGAATGAACATATTGTGGCACATACAATGTTGGGGAAGTAGGTGTATAAGATCCCATAAGTACTCTATAGTTTGGTCCACATTATAGTAGGTGAGTCAGACTGCATTCCGCATTTCTCCCCATAATAAAGTGCCCTATCACTTTGAGTTGCCTTTTCTCAATTTAGCAGTTCTTCTCAGGCTTAAAATTGCAAATAGCAGCTCTGTTTGTTTTCAGATGATGTTAAGCAGAGGTATGCTAGTCTATAATATCCATTCGGGTATAGCTGAATAGGAGCCAATAATGTGAATGTAGTGTTGCGGTGCCAAAATGAAAGAAAAAAAATCTTCTGTGATATATTAAATGCCGTTATTTTACAGCTGCATTTATACTGTAATATTTTTAAGCCCTATATTGTACATTGAGTTAAAAACGTTTCTCCATATTAAAATAAAGTTTATATTTTTGTAGGTCACATGAGACGTGAGCTCTGTTGCAAGTTCAGTTTTCAGGGACCTGGGAGGAGTCACTTAATAGTCTATGATTCCTTTTAGGTTTCAAACCTGGGTCAGAGCATATCCACAAAAAAAAAAAGTTTAGATTTGCAGAGAAAGGTGCTGATAATGTTTATAAAAACTCAACTGTCTGGATACTTAAAGTTTGAATTCTGTTTGAACCTGGATTCCTCTGGGGCTTTTTGGTGTCACTATGTACCTGTAAATCTTAATGCAAATATAATAGGAACCCATAATGGCCTGACTCTAAAGTCCTGACTCAAGCAAAACAATGTGGATAACCAGTCCAGAATTAGGTCCCAAGTGTCCAAAGTCATGTACAGTCATAGCTATATGAAACAATCATTTCCTACTAAGGAACAGGATGGCAAGTGATTAAAGCCAAGATTATCCAAAATGGGTGCCTAAAATTAGAAGCCTTAATAAGGGACCTGGTTTTCATAAGGACCCAACTGCAGTAGGTGCTGTAAAAATAGAAGGGGGGGAAGAGAGTTCCCTTCACCACAGAGCTTAAACCATAAATAGACAAGACAGACAAAAGGTGGGAGGGGAAAGAGAGGCACAGAGAGTGACTTCCCCAAGGTCACCCACCAGGCTAGTGGTAGAGCTGGAAGTAGCATCTAAATTCAACTCCCTCTCCATTCCCTAGCCCACGCTACCTCCCTGAAATTTTCAAATAGAGATACCTAAAGCTAGGGTCCTATGTTCAATCACAGGTGCCTAAATAAATGGCCTGATTCACACAAGTGCTTAGCACAGCTTCCATCACAGTCAATGACAGTCTTGCCATTTACTTCAACAGGAGCAAGCTGAATGCTTATGGCTCTAACCCTTTATCGTTGAAGTCAAATGGGAGCTTTGCCATTCACATCAATGTGCACAGGAGCAGGGTCTAAATGAATAAACAAATTAGCTCAAGAACATAGACAGGTATACCGAAGTGTATGCATATATAAACACCCAGTTATGTGCAGGATAAAATATTTGCACAAAAGGTGGCATTTAATGGCTCTTCCAGATTAGTTGAGTCAATTTTCATTCAAGAATTGTGTATTTAGCTTCCATTATTCCTGGGCAACTTACGTGAATTGATAAGTCAACTAAATAATTACTGATGTGTGAGAGTACATTAAAACACTTATGCATTTAGAAGCTATGATATTTCTTTGGGATTATACGTAGATCTGCAAGTAATATGTAGTGGTTGGCAAAGTGATACACACAAATAGTAATTCCCTTCTGTACCACTAAGAGGAAGCATAATGTTAAAAAAACAAACAAACAAAACAAAACAAAAACAACCACCCACCTCACAGGAATCAAACACTTGTTTATGATAAAATATCATCCTTAGCCTTCTTTAGGCTAAGTCTTATTTACAAGACGTGCTATTCTAAGCAGAACAAATCAATATGCTTTTTTTTCTTGGCGATGTTGAAACAAATTCTGCTCTCAAGTGCATCTGTGCTATTCCACTAATTTAACAGGGTTTCTCCAGGTGTATCTTCATTGTGCCAAACACTGTAGTGTATAGGCACTAAGAGCATAATTTGACTCATACACTATGTAAATATCAAGCTTACTTGATTATTGAGCCATTTTTATTGTCTTGCTAATTTTCTACCTTATCTGGGAACTACTGATTAACCCACAGAGGTATGAATATACAACAAAATTTCATTGTTTAAAATATGCCACATGCCTTTTTACAAACAGACAATACACGCATATACTACCTATTAATCAGTAACAGGAACATTGACTTAAAAAATTAACCCCCCGATTCTGACAATCATAAGAAAGTTCAGGCATAGGGCTACCTTTTTGCCATTGAATAACCCCATGGGTCCAATTTCTGCCCACCAATACATGCACTTATCTCCCACTGAAATCGATGAGACAGTGTGTGTGTGTGTCTCAGGATGAAATTTGGCCATGGCATCTAGTTATTACAGCACACAAAGGTCAGATGAACTTTTGTGAGATCTTTGCAGTACCTTTGCACAATGGAGTAGAGCAAAGCTAAAAAGATCTTCTTGCTTTGATGAGTCCATGCCTAAACATTATATTTTTAAAAGTGTTGAAAAGAATATTAAATGTTCTGCATAGCAACTTCATTGTTTTCCACAACCAAATATCAACAGTGGAACCCTTATAAGATCGTAGATCTCCATTTTATTTTAGCTTTATAAGACAACCTCAGTTGAGTTTTACTGTAGAAATTGTTTCTGCTTTGCAGATTCACCCTCTGGTGGTAAAAAGTAATATTCAACAGGTATACACTGCCATCTAAAGGCCAGAATTTATGCTCTTCTAAGTTCTCATTCTTTCTACCGAAGCTTCTCACAGTGTCAATACTTAACCTGTTAAGCCAGCAAGTTAAAATATTGCAAGCAGATGCAGAGAAACATGCATTAACTCACACTTGAAGGATTTAAACAGAGAGCTCATACACATTCAGGCTCTGAAGACACCCTAATTAAAGCCGTCACTAACAAGGTATTCAGATACAGATATTTGACAAAATGAATTCTCTGAACTTCAGCTGACCAACCTGATAGGTATATTTTGCTAAACCTGAAGCAGGCATTTTAAAACAGCCCCATGTGATCAGATACGCAACTGGAACTCCAGTGAAAGTGTAATACATTATCAAACTCAGGACTGTCACTAAGATAGCAAAAACAACACGAAGGTTACAATTCAGTTTACCTATCAGAATAAAACACTAGGATTTTATACATTGCATATGGAAGACTTTCATTTGTTATTTCATGCAAACAGAGGTTGCCTTGCCCATCTCTTAGCAAATTAAGATTTTTTTAAATAAAACTATTGAAGGAGGAGTGGTAGATATGCTGGAGGGTAGGGGTAGGATACAGAGGGACTTGGGCAAATTAGAGGATTGGGCCAAAAGAAATCTGATGAGGTTCAACAAGGAGAAGTGTGGAGTCTTGCACTTAGGACAGAAGAATCCTATGCCCTACTACAGACTAGGGGCTGAGTTCTGCAGAAAAGGACCTAAGGGTTACAGTGGACAAGAAGCTGGATATGAATCAACAGTGTGCCCTCATTGCCAAGAAGGCTAACAGCATTTTGGGCTGTATAAGTAGGAGCATTGCCAGCAGATCGAGGGACGTGATCATTCCCCTCTATTCGGCATTGGTGAGGCCTCATCTGGAGTACTTTGTCCAGTTTTGGGCCCCACACTACAAGAAGGATGTGGAAAAATTGGAACGAGTCCAGCGGAGGGCAACAAAAATGATTAGAGGGCTGGAGCACATGATTTACGAGGAGAGGCTGAGGGAATTGGGATTCTTTAGTCAGAAGAAGAGAAGAATGGGGGGGGGGGGGAGATTTGATAGTTGCTTTCAACTACCTGAAAGTGGGTTCCAAAGAGGATGGATCTATACTGTTCTCAGTGGTAGCAAATGACAGAACAAGGAGCAATGATCTCAAGTTGCAGTGGGGGAGGTTTAGGTTGGATATTAGGAAAATCTTTTTCATTAGGAGGGGGGGTGAAGCACTGGAACGGGTTACCTAGGGAGGTGGTGGAATCTCCATCCTTAGAGGTTTTTAAGGTCCGGCTTGACAAAGCCCTGGCTCGGATGATTTAGTTGGGGATTGGTCCTGTTTTGAGCAGGGGGCTGGACTAGATGACCTCCTGAGGTCCCTTGCAACCCTGATATTCTATGAAGATGATGGTGATTTTTCTTGAAATTGTGGTTCTTATGAACTCCAGCTGTGGCTCTACCTAGAGCTATATGAGACTTTTACATCAGCTCTTATACCACTGAACAGTGGAGAAGATGGAAAAAGCAGTACATCCAAGCACACTATGGAACTTTCAGTGTCCTGCAGCAGGGTGCATACACCATTTTAGTGTACAGCATACTAGTGAGCTGTAGATTTACACCCCAGGTTGCAATGCACTGAGTCTCCATGTAGACAAGGAAAGGGTGGGATAGGACATCCCGTTCTGGTATAATCACACCACCTCTCTCTCAAAGAGACCCTAGGATCCCACACACTTATCTAGGGGTATCTTCTGTGTGGAAAAAAAAACAACAGTGGGCTTTCATAACTCCACTCTCCCCCAATGCTTTGGGAAATAGCTAGCTAACCTAACCCCACTCTTTGTATGATCTTCAGCCTTCAAGTTAGCAAGGTAAGAATACGTTTCCTTATCAATGCTTACAAATGACTCGTAGTACACATTCTGTAACACATCAGCCATAGAGCAAGAGAGAGGGCTTTTAAGGAGCAGCAGTGAGAGCAGAGGAGTGTTTCCTTATCCTGCTATGGCTGCTGAATAGGGTCCAGCAGCTGACTTGTTCCACTGATATGAGCGGGTAGCAGGGGATGGTTAGTTTTAGATTTAGGTTTCTTTGGCCTATGAACTCACATGAGCCCAAAACTTTTAAGTTCAGAGGTCTGAACTCATCAGCAGGGCCAAAGCAGCTTGCCAAGAGCTCATGTTTCAGGCCACTTGAGTCAAAACAAATATATCACAGTTGTCTCAATGGGTCACATCTCTATAGAAAATATGTGGGCAGAAAAGAATCACCTTGTTGAATTCTGTGGGCCCTATTTGGCCCAAAGGCCACACTTATGACAACTGAACTACTGTAGTTGCGCAAATAAAACACTGCAATAAGTACTGACAATCCAAATCCCTTTGCTGGAATGGAACGGCGACACAAAGGGGAACAATATTCTGAGAACACTTGTGTCACAGTTACAGTTACAAAATAGAGGTTACAGTTTAAAAATAGACTTCAGGTGCTAAGCAGAGTGAACTTTCAGTTCAATGCCACACCAAATCCAACCAGCCCTAGAATCAGAAATTCCCCAAGAGGAATAACTGACAGTCTCCAGACAGAGAAATAAAGAGACTCCCATGGAAAACATCTTTGAATTGTATATAGCATCCCGCAAGTGAAAACGTGAATGATCAATTACTTAACTTTTATACTCAGTCTTTGGCCCTCCCATCTTGCTGTTATATAGACTACTCAGACTTCAGTTCTATTTATACAATACTATATCCAGTGAAACTTGTCTTAAACAATCAAGAAGTCACCATGGAAACAGAAATATGCCATGCTTGACTAGTTTATAGGTGATGGTATTTAGGACATCTCACCACGCATAAGTCTCTGTGTAGGACAGTAAATGTTAATGTTTTTACAGAACAAATTAGATCAGCCATATAGCAGATTAGCCTAAGGCACCTACCCCTTACTTCTCATTATTTATGAAAATGAGCTGTTAGAACAACCAAGGACATAAATAAAGTGTCCTAGTTTTGTTAAATGTGAGTCGTTCCAGCTCCTTCATGTAAGAGTTTTGCATCATTAAGCCACTAACCTGATGCTGATGATTTAGGTAATTCACATTTTTGCAGTGGTTGGTTAGCTGGCTGGCTGGTTTCTAGAAACCAAGTGTGGCTCCTGCTTCCTCGTCATTCATTCCATCTAAAAATCATAAACCCCCCTTCCCACACACAAAAATAGAGGTAGTTAGAGAGGGGAAGGATGGCAGGGTCATTTTCAGAAGTTATTTTCCCCTTGATAGTCTTTCCTGCCAATTTCCCACAAGCACTTACTGTACCTTTACCACCCTGAGCATAGAAACATTGAGTACTGCACTATTACTACAACAGGGAGAGTAGGTGATGTATTAACATTACTATTGCTTGTTGGGACAGATCTTCAGCTGTTTCAAGGCAGTTAAGTCAATGGAGCTACTCTGCCTTCACTAGCTGAGGGTTTGGCCCATTATTTCTGGATACAAGACATTTGCGCCACCCTCCATTTCCTTCTGTTTTAATTCCTGCTCCCACCTCCCCTCCATATTTCAGTAGAATTTGGATTCTGTACCAAAGACACTGTTCTCTATTTAACTTCCCTGCCCCCCATAGAAGTCTCTGCTGTGAAATTTCTTTCTTCAATCAAATCTTCAGAAGCCTTCAAGAAACAGGCTCACTTTTAGAATCTCAAATTCCACTGTGCAAATCAGAGTTAAAGCATCTAATAAATGTACTAAAAAGTACTTTGTTCCAGGCTGAGGACAGATAGAATGTGAAATAATGGTTGTGAAGTTTTATATTAGATGTGTGTATGTTTTTCAGAGAGAGAGAGATGATATAATCTCTTGGGAAGGAAAACTAAATTGCACACTAACTTTCCAATCATCAAAGGGCATTTATGAGCGTCCATCTTTATGTCCCAGCATATTTGATTTGCTGCACAGATATTTATTAACCTACTAACGCTGTGCTTTGTGATTGTTCTTCATTAGCTACAGCTATAGTTTTGTGAGCGCTACAGCAGAGATGCAAGAACAGTTCAGCATCTTTTACTTTTGAGGGCAGCTTTTGTACTTGTTTACAAAATATAAAAACTCCTTGGGGAAGAAGTTAGTATCTTTTTGTGATCACTTTTTTCCATGTATGACATCAGAAATATGAGCAGTGATTTTTGGAGGACATAGTGGTAGGCATCCAATATGCAGTATAACAAGAACCTCAGCCCTATGAAAGCTTAATGACTTATTTCTCAAAACAGAATGAAGAAAGGGAGGAAAAGAATTGTTCCTCTTCTTTAAAAAGCCTTGAAAAATGTTCAAAAATATTTTATGAGGTCACACTAAAAAAAGAGTAATTGGAAGAAAAATTCTGCTTGTCTAAGCGAAGAGCACATTTGTAGCGGTAGGGTAAATGTTTTATCGATTGAGAAACTGGGAAGCTCAAGTCATTACTCACCATGGGCTAAAGAATAATTGCTAATGCTCTGGCGGAAAGATTAAAACCAGTTTCTGGAAGTATTTCTTACAGTGATCAATGGTGTATCATCCCAGGCCATTGGATCTTCAATAACATTTTTCCCTTTTGGGATACAATCAATTTTTATAATATGATTCATTTGCCAGTGGGCATGCTTTCTTCATACGATGAAAAGCCACTTATGCACCTTATATTGTGGAAAAGTAATCTTATACTGCCAGGGCCCAGGCAGTGATATAAAAGATTCACCTGCATTCAGCTCTATTTTTAAATGGGTTTGGGAAACAGTTGTGAGGAATCACTGCTGGCTATTGTATTGTTGGTTTCAGTTTCCCCCACCTCAGTACATTTGAGAGCTAAATAGTCAAAATTATCATAACACAAATATGAGCAAGGAGAATTCAAATATATTAGAGTTGGTCATTCTCTGACCTATGGGTGGCTCGGGTATTTTCCTGTGTGCACCACTAATTACCATGATAATCCAGGTCAGGGGTGCCATTATAGCCAATCGGTTAGTTTAACACATCTGAAAAGGCATCTACTGCCTTGCTTTAATAGTCCAAATGTTGTCCACTTCTGCTGTATCAATCTCCCTCCTTTTTAACAAATAGCTTCAATCATGAAAGAACATTAGACCTGCAAGGCTTCCCTATCCCCCAAAAATGTTTCTCACTCTTTAACCTCTGTCACCAGCAGACAGCTGTCTAGATTGATAAGCCAGACCAATGAATATAAATACAGACTCCCATTTAGAATCAGACTCATGAATGAAACTCCCCACAATGGAATAATTAGGGTAGTTCTGAGGCAGAGAGGGGTAAATGGATACATTCAGAATGGTCTTACACCTTTGCTTTACTCAAACATGACCCTTACATTTCCAAAAAGTTTACTTTAAAATGATTTTCCTATTTTAGATTCTCGCATGTCTCTGGATTCCTTGGTTCCTGCTAAAAATTTCACAAGAATAGCTAGTCAAGCTTATCAGCTGAACCTTACAGATGCAAGAAGCTCAGATAAGTTTGGATAAAATGGACAAAAGCAAACAACCTTTTCCGATTAGAGCCTCTTGAGGTGTAAGAGTTGCCAGCAGAAGCTGAATAGAATTTGCCAAGTGATGAGGTGAATTTTTTGAATATGAAGTGGAGTTCATAATTATAGAGTGCACACCATCTCACCTTCATTAGATCAGGAAAGGATGCACTTTGATTAAACAACCTAAAACACACCCAACTTCAGGAATGTTTCACTAGATTTAGTATCAGAGGGGTAGCCGTGTTTGTTGCTTTTTACAGATCCAGACTAAGAGTCCTGACGAAGTGGGCATTCACCCACGAAAGCTTATGCTCCAATACATCTGTTAGTCTTTAAGGTGCCACAGGACTCTTTGTCGCTTTTTACTAGATTTAGTAAGTTAGGAATGTTTTGGCTATATTAACACTAACTGAGAAACAAGCTATGGGGCAGTTTATCAAACAGTAGGTAAACGTTTCTTCATGATTTCCTCACCACAACAACTTCAAGTAAGCTCCCCAGAAAGAGTAGAAATCTATTAAGCCATAGATATTTTCCTAATGCCTATTTGATTAAGAGACCTTTGATGCTCTGGTGGAGTAGGAAAGGACACAAATTTTCAAGGACAGAACTTAAACCCAGAGTCACACCTTTAAAGATTCAAACCAAAAATTTCAGTGCATAGCTACTGAATTTACACTCTTCCTTGACCCAGGTAATGAATACACCAGGATTTTCTGATGAAGTGATGTACACTTGGTCTGTTAAGTACTCTAGGTAGCTATTTATTCTTGATATTGCCACCTAATTTACCCTACACTGAAAAGCCTGACAGTTTAAACTTTTTTGCAGAAGATAGGTACTATTAACTAGCCATGATATCTTGGCAATTAATTTTGCCTAATTTGAAGACAGTCCAAAATTAGGATTTGACACTTTGAGCTGACCCCATCAATATTGGGTTTGCATTCAGCTATGAGAAATTGCAAAGAAAGAATCTGAAGGAAAAAATAGGGCAAAGAATGGAAGAGAGAGCAGGGAAAGTGAAAAACAGATAGGGAGACTGAAAGAAGCGGAGAGGGAGAGAGAAACAATAAAAAAAATACAATATAAATATCCATTTATGCCTGTGATAATTTTGGAGGTACGGGCCTTTATTTAGCTACAAAAACTATGCATTTATTTTAATTAAAACCCTCTTAAAAACAATGTGCAACTGGATTAGAGGGGAAGAAAGGTTTGCTACCCCCCCAAAATAATACGAGAGATTCTCAGATTTCCAGTGCTCCGAAACTCATCAGTACCCACTACAGTTAAGAAGAATCTGAATTCACGTGGTGTATTTAGTCAGAGGACTTCACAGAGCTTTTCAAACATGCACTAAGGCCAAGATGGTCTCTTGTCCTACATGCCCACCCCTCTCTTCAGGCTACCCGCATTACAGCTCACAGCATGAGGGATGAGGATGGGAGGGAAAGAGTAGCCTCCATGAGGCTGTTACTTCTCCTCCCCCCACACAGGTGGGCCAGAACCAGGGATTAGGTGGAGCCTTGTCTCCTCCCCCTCAACATGCTGCTCAGCAGAGCTGAAGTGGCATGGAGATGGAAGTAATTTTCTACTGGATAGACCAGATTACCACTCCCACCCTCATAACATGGGGGGAAATCAGGGATTAAATTGTGATGCTCAGACACAAATCCTTCCCTGGTGTGTTCCTAGGATAATGCTGCTACGCACTCTCCCACATGTAAGATAGATTCTCCTGACACAATCTAGCCCAAGTACGCACACTACCAGTAGAGGAAACTGCTGTTTGGGATATTAGTAGCCATACCATCCCGGGCTTCCTAAACCAGAGAGAAGGGAATCTGGCCATCACAGCCATCAAACAATTCTGCTGTCAACAGCAACAAGACTGGCTTCTTTTTAAAAAAAAATACTTATTTATGTATAAGGCATTCCTTATAGTCAAAGGCCTCCAGTGAAGCAATTTTTGTGAGCTATGATTAATAAGATAGGACCTCATAGGTTAATCAGTTTAAAGTGATTTTAACACCTCATAGGAAAATCATGGGGAGCAAGAGGGGGAGAGAAGCAATCACTGTACTTACAGAACTGCAGACAATCCAGTCCAACCAAAATTGTAATAACTACCCACTGTCCAACTAGTTTTCAGGCTTTAAAAGAAAACCCAGTTCAGACATCTTTCTCAAGCTCATCGGGTTAGAACTTGCATAAGGCAGAAAGAATTTCTATGAAGAGACTGTCAAATATATCTGAAAATTTGGGTCTGGTCTTGATAGTGTCTGAGTGCCCACAAAACCCAATAAAGTCTATCAAGTCAGAGCGAGTTGCAGCCCCTCTCAGGAACAGACCTACAGCTTGTGTTTATAATTGTCATGCCTGAGCCTCCTGCATGGGGTGACCATCTTGCTAAAATCTTTAAAAAGTGATTTCATTTGCAAAAGTGACAAGATGAGATCTGAGTTCAGGACAAGAGACACCAAAGAGTCTGTAGGTGAAATCATGGCCTTGTTGAAGCCAATGGGAGTTTTGGCACTCATTTCAGTGAAGCCAGGATTTCTCCTCCCATCTGGATAACTTTCCAGCAATTAGTGAGTTTTATTATCCCTACATATAACACACCTACACATGGTCCCTTTGATATTAAGTCAGGCTCCAGTCCTACAATAAGCACCATACAGGTGGATCCCCAGACTTGGGCAGACACTTAAGGTCAATGGGTCTGCATGCGGGTGCTCATTGCAGGATTTAAACATCAACATATTGTATAATTGGGTTTAAGTAGGTATAATGGAGTCTAACTGACAGTAAAGATGTCTAACTTAAACCACCCCATACATCACCTGAGTTTGGCCAACAACGTGCCCGTCTTTAAAACTATATATATTTTTAAAAACCCACAATGTTAAAGGCTAGAGTTCAGAGTACCTAATGCAACATAATGACGGTGGTTGGCCAAGATACCAAACTTAAACCATCACTTTCTGCTAGCGACCATGAGTGAGAAACTACTAATTGTTCTTCTCATTGTTCAACATACAAGTCTGATAAATATTTTATTGCAGACCTTAATTTAAAAATAGGATGGTCATCTTTGTATAAATCCTTAATGTTTCCCTTCTTAAATACCAATTTTTGTTTTATATTGTTTTATATTGTGCTTATGGTACTTCTCCATGGCATCATCTTAATTATTTTTTAAAGAAAACCATAATGTTCTTTTTAAAGAGTGCACTGCTTGCACAAGTAATTGGGGAGCATACCAATTTTGATAGATCAGACAAGAAAGCACTAAGCAAGTTATCAGTACAACGAAGTCTATCAAGCCCAGCCCTTCATTAGTCGTTTAGGCAAGTAGAAAGCACCTTTGCCCCTCCTTCCCCCCAAAGAAAACTGTTTTCACCCAGCTCATGTAATGGACTTGATTTGGATCTGGATGACAGATCACATAGTACAGGCTGAAATATTTGAGAGAAAAATATTGTCAGGTCTTTCTGTATGGAGACTGTAAGGGTGTGGACTCACCCCTGCGGCGGCGCCTGGTGATCGGCCATGGGAATTAGCTCTTCCAGCGTCCTGGAGCATCCTCTGCAGGCTAGTGATCCGCCTTACCGCTGGCCCCTGTGTCCCTCCCAGGACTCCAGTGCCCCTTTTATCTGGGGTGCTGCCCCCTGGCAGTAACCCCTCAGTCTCCCCTCCTTCACTCTTCATTCGTCTCAAATTCTGGAATTTAGCTCATTCTCATTTAACCCATCCCTAATTTAATCCCATTCAATGTTGAACCTTTTCTTTTACAATGTTGTAACTGAGATTTTATTGGGCAGCAGAAGATGGAGTAACCTTTGTATTTTTTTCAAGGAGACGGATGAAGAAGCAATGGAAAATGGGGCTGAGCTGCACATCTAGTCACATGGACAAACAGCAAGGTCCCTGGCCCATAGCAACCAAAGTTTTGAGCTGGAAGGGAAAAGAGTGTTTTTCTTTCTTTAAATAGCAAATGGGAAGGAAGGGGTAAGAACAGCATTAGCTTCATGGGCCTGACACTTGAAAAGCAGATCCATCTCAGTGATGGGGGGGAAAACAGGGGACTGAAGAAAACAGTGACTGCTTAGGCAATTCTTGCATGGCCTCCTTAATTTTTTGTCAATCAAGAAAACTCTCCACATAATAAGTTTAACAGTTAACTGTGGGTGAGGTAATATCTTCTATTGGACCAACTTCTGTTGGGGAGAGAGACAAGCTTTTGAGGCACACAGAGCTCTTCTTCCGGTCTGGGAAAGGTGACACTTGGAGTTCCTTTTCCAGGCCTGAAGAAGAGCTCTGTATGGCTCGAAAGCTTGTCTCTCTGATCAACAGAAGTTGTTCCAATAGAAGATATGACCTCACCCACCTTGTCTCTCTTATATACTGGGTCCTACATAACTACATCAACACTGCATACAATCATACTTTTTTTTTTTCTAAACAGTACCCACCTCAGTATAATGAAGACCCTACATGAGTATCCCATGATATAAAATTTGAGCGGCAGTATGGACACCAATTATTTTCTGTATGTCTTTATAAAACAGTCAATAGAGCTCGGGATCTCCAAAGTCTATTAAACATCAATGAGTGTTCTGTATGTACCAGCAATTATAATATATTATAATATATGAATCTGTACTCCAATTCAGTAACTATTTATGCTAGCACAAGCCTGCCACAATGTAACATAAAAATTACTTATGACATTTACTACCAAGAAAAAAAACTCAGTTAATGTAATGCTATTAATTTTTGTATTTTATGTTACTTAGAACTGTACTCAGTTGTTTGCTTTGCTGACAATGGCAATTTAAGATTTAAAGGATCTATTTTTTTCTAAATTTTGTTATATGCCTTTCCTTTATTCAACATGTTTCACTGGCATAGCACAGTTAGTAAAGGTGGTAGTTTTTTTCTGAAAACTTCTTTTCTGGAAGACTTTTGTATCTCCCATTTGGTCATATGGTACAGGTAGCTTCTGTTTAAAGGTTGAGCTCTGATGGCAGCAGTACAAATTAACCAGGAATTTATGCCAGCATAAATGACAGCACAATTCCCTGAGATATGGGAACTCAGTCAGGGATCTGGAGTATAGGGACACAAACTGTCCACAACTTCATTTATGGGACAGGGTGACATAGCATAGTACAGTGCCAAAAGTGGGCACGTCTGCAGACACTCATTGAAGAAGGGCCTTCTGGTATTGTTCTGACATGACTCTGCTATAAATTGACACTGCTCATCCCAGTTGGAACCCTGATCGACTCCTCTTAAGGTTGAAGGTTCAGAAATCTGAAGATGATATGCAAAATATGTAAGTGCCCTAGTTTACATACATGTGATTATAGATGACCTTTTTTACATACATGACAATATATACCCTGATTATCAAAACTTAAAACTAACAGGGCTATAGCACAGAACAAGCTTTAGGAATAAAATAACTGCTATGCTCCTGGTGGTCTCTGACATCTTCCTGGGTTGGCGTCCAGGTAACTCTGGTGCTTCTTTTGGTCCAATCTTCTAATTTGACTAGATACCTCTGTATCCTGTCCCTACCCTCCAGCGTATCTACCACGCCTCCCAGTTTAGTGTCATCTGCAAACTTGCTGAGGGTGCAATCTACGCCATCCTCCAGATCGTTAATGAAGATATTGAACAAAACCAGCCCCAGGACCGATCCTGGGGGCACTCCGCTTGATAGGGCAGCTATAGGTAACAGCGATACTTGAGGGGATGAAGTAGTTTCATTCCTGGGAAGGCTGATTTCATCCCTATGAAATCAGACATAAGTATATGAATAGTTTAAGATTATGATCAAGGTGATTCCATTAACTTACCAGTATATGAACTAGAGTAGGAACCACCTCTACCAGAAAGGCACATTCTAGACATTCTCACTTCTGAATACAAAGTTCCCCTTTGCTAAGTGGGTGAATTCCCACAAATATTTTGAAGAAATACAATTTGTTTCTGCTGAGTTTGCATCTCCTCTGTATCTGGTTTGCACAAAAATTCTAGTGACTAGATTTACTGGCAGGAATGTTTGCTGGCAAGTTTTAAGTACATATTCAGGAATATTTGTGGAAAGCATATTTTGAACCCTGAAGAGTTGGAATATCCCTCTGTAATATCATATGTGTATGACATGCAAAGCACAGCTACCACCTAGGACAAATTTAGCATTGTCCTACTGGCTCGTTGAGGGAAAGTAGGAAGACTTGAGAAGAAGTTTTGCTCCCTTAAAAGATCTGCTATCTTTGCTCCCAAGTGTTCTGGTCCAAGTCTTGGCTGTGCATAGCCACACACCTAACACATCTACCAATCAGAAGAGGGACTCCAATAACTGGTTAAGTCAGATCTAATGCCTGGCTCCCAGGTGACAATCACAACAACATTCATGGAGAATATATGAGAAATTTATTTCCAGCACCTCTATTTTCCTGAAGTCTAAGCTTTACAGTGTCAAAAAAACAGAATAACTGAATAACCTTCTGCTAATCACACTGGCTAATAGGGCAGCTACTGTAACTCCTCATGTGCCTTTCATTTACATGTTCATTTCTCACTTTTCACTTGGGAAAGGTGTGTTCTGCTCTAACTGTTTTTGATCTAATGGGTTTGTAGTCTGACCTACTTTCATTTTTCCTCACTGCTAACATTTATTTTATTTTCTTTGGTTAAGGGCAGACAATAACAGAACAGGTAATCAGCATGCATGTAGGTCACTGAAAGCGTCCCAGTTTCATTTTGTATTTTCTATTAAACATCTAATACTACTTTGGAAAGATTTCAGATATTTAGAAAGCAAAAATCTTTCCCATCCTTAAATACAAATTGAAAATAGAAATCCTCCGTTTTTAGAAAACTGGTAATCCACCCTGTCATCCATGACCAGATACGTCAGGAATAAAGTCAGAGATTTTTGTTTGGCCCGTGGTTACAGCTGATAGCGGAGCCACCTACAGGTAAAGGAAAGTGCTGCTGAGCCCTTTAAGAAACCTTTTTTTTTTTTTTAAGAGACGAATAAAGTTTGAAACACTACTTCCTACAATCTCATGTCACAAGTTTTATTCCTGTAGTGAACAGCTGTATCCGATGAGCCAAATTGTGAAAACAAAGCAAAGATGTGTCAGGGACTATTCCATAAGGTAGATACTGGGGTATGAACAACAGAATCGTCTGCTTGAAATGACTATGCTGGCTGAACAGCCACATTGTACTAATGCAGACAGGACAGACACACGCACCCCTGCTTGCTGCTCTTCATGCAGGGTTTTGGCCTAGTGAATCTATTCAGTGGACAGATCCACCGCCAGAGTTACATTTTACTATGTGAAATATGTCATAGTTGTGTGTCCCACCTTGTATTTAACTCAGACGCTCTGGTTACCGTCTCCAGACCCGAGGAAGAGCTCTGTGAAGCTTGAAAGTCCGTCCCTTCCGCCAACAGAAGTTGGTCCAGTAAAATAGTGGTTCTCAACCAGGGTCTGGGGCCCCTGGGGGCCCATAAGCAGTTTTCAGGGGATCCATCAAGCAGTTTTCAGGGGTCCGTCAAGCAGGGCCAGCATCAGACTCACTGATACCCTGTGCCGGAGTAGATGACTGCACCTAGTGTCAGATCCAGGGTCCTTTAAAATCAAGTAAAAGATTCCAAGTAACTTCATTGGGCTTTGCCTCAGGCCCTTACAGATCTGTTTGCAGGTTTGGATCCATAAATGGGGATTTTTTATTTATTTCTACTTACCTTACTCATCACTCTATTAAATCTAGTTATAATATTTTCAGCTTCTTGTCAACTACTTGTTAGTTCATTTTGCAAGAGTACATCAACCTCATTTACTTCAATTATTTGATCTGACTCATTAATTCTTTGCCTCTTCCATTAAAGATAAACCATGTTTTATCACTACAGCGTGTTGTGCAATATACATCAAGTCAGGAAAACCTCATGTACTTTAGAAGGGCAGCATAAAAATGTTTCAAGAAAGCATGTTTCACTGGATTTATTTAGGCACCTAAATCTAGTTTTTAAGATGCCAAATGTTCTTTCAATTATCAGTCTGGTGAGCTTTAAGCTTTATTATAATTTATTTCTGAAAGAATCTGGGGGATGAGCTGTAGGAGTCATTAGCCAATTCAAAGAATATCCATCATGTACCTTTTTTGTAGAAGAATTTTAGAACAATGGATAATCATTTGTGATTAATTCCTAGCACCATTTTCAAACAAATTCCACAAGACCAGATGATCTAAGTCATCATCACTAACTAAACTGGTGCAAACAACACCTGCATATTAATGGAATAAAAGGGCTTTCTGTCCCCAATTCTTGTCTCATTAGAACGGATACATTATAACAGGAAGGACATGCATGCAATCTTGAGCACACTGGACTAATGTAAAATTAGCAAGGCTAAATAACTCCTAAATAATAGGATGTTTGTGCATGCGTGTGCGCACACTATATCATGATGATCAGTTTTTCTGGAAGGGGGGGAAAAAGATCAATAGATTCAGAATTCATATGCTAGTCAATAATTATAGCATTTCCAATGGTGGTCTGAAAAAAGCATTTATGTAGAAAACACTACTGCTCTTGCTATGTTGCCAACCATAAGTAACAAACTGCTTCTGTTAACCCAAGCACCAAATCCACATTTAAATCATCACGTGCAATGTTTGCTACCAACCAGGCACTAAACACCCTATATTCCCGCTTCCATCATTTTCTCTTTCTCCCCACCCGCAACAAGAAAAATCTTTTCAGATGACAGGCCTGCTTGATCTACTGCCAGGAATGACTTTTATAGAAAGCTTGAGCAAAATGCATTTGACTATTTTAGAGGCATCAGTGTGATGGACAAAGAAAGCTTTTCCTATTGCAAAATATAAATGCGCATCTTTTCAAAAGACGCCAGTGTACCTGAGCCTAGAAACTGGAACACTGATGTCTTGACTTGAATAGTCCTCAATGGAGGGGTATGTCCATGAAAACATTTGGAAAAGCATTGCCTGGAAATGGAATTATATTATGAACAGTTGATGTGTGCATGCTGCACACATGCAGACAAACATTTCACTAAGTCTGAAAGTTTACACTTCCACAAAAAGTAATTTTGCAAAAGCTTACATTGAAAATGAAATTGTGGAGGGGAAAAAGCTTACATTTTCATCTCCTTGGGTTTCAGTTACCACCCAAAAGTATACTTTTCACTCATTTTATTCTCCTAGGGCTTCTCTTCAAGTCAGAATATTGCTACCCCAAACAATCAGAAATGTACACTGGAAAACATAATCCCAACTACTCAGACAATATAATGGGGTCTAAATTAGCTGTTACCATTCAAGAAAAATCTTGGAGTCATTGTGGCTAGTTCTTTGAAACATCTGTTCAGTGTGCAGCAGCAGTCAAAAAAAAAATCACCCTAACATTCTGTTAGGAACCATTAGAAAAGGGATAGACAGAAAATATCACAATGCCACTACATAAACCCATGGGATACCCACACCTTGAATACTGTGTGCATTTGTGGTCACCCACCTCAGAAAAGATATATTGGAATTGGAAAAGCTATAGAGAAGGACAACAAAAAATATTAGGGGTATGCAACAGCTTCCATATGAGTAGAGATTAAAAGGATTTGGACTGTTCTGTGTAAAAAAAGAGACTAAAGTGGGACGTAACAGAGATCTATAAAATAATGACTTGTGTGGAGAAAGTGAATAAGGAAGTGTTATTTACCCCTTCACATCATACATGAACCAGAGGTCAACCAATGAAATTAAAAGGCAGCAGGTTTAACACAAAAACAAGGAGGTACTTCTTCTCATAACAGTCAACCTGTGGAACTTGTTGCCTGGTGATGTTGTGAAGGCCAAGAGTATAATGGAGTTCAAAACAGAATTAGATAAGTTAAAGGAGGATTTGCCCATCAATGGCTATTAGCCAATACGGGCAAGGATGCAACACCATACTGTGTGTGTCCTGAAACCTCTGACTGCCAGAAGCTGGGCCTCGACATCAGGGTATGGATCACTCACTTAATTGTCCTGTTCTGTTCATTCCCTCTGAAGCATCTGGCACCGGCCACTGTTGGAAGACAGGATACTAGGCTAGATGGACCATGGGTCTTACCCAGTATGGCCATTCTTATTTTCTTAATAAAGGTCAGCAAGCTCCATTCAGTCTTAATGGCTCAATTCTCTTCCCACTGACTTCAGTAGTGCAGGATTGGGCTCTGAAAGCAGTTTTAGGTTTCCTGCTGCCTTGAAGAATTAGAGCCAAATCCTAGGCAATGGAGCCAGTTTTACATAGAGGGCATTGTGCCATATGAACAGGTTATGGAGTTGGTGGCTGAATTAAGTGGCCCAATCAGCACAAGTATCTGATACAGCTGGACCTTGGACTGTGTAAGGGTCTGGGGAAGACTAGCAACCAAGGCCCCATGCTCCTATATGATATTTGTCCCATCTGATCTTTGCAGTTTGCAAACTGCCTGTTCATGCCCACACAAAGAACTCTCCATCCAAGCAGAAGATGCAAGTCCCCTGTGTGAACTCTCTGCTGCCTTCCTATCAAAAATATAGCAGTTGGGCTGCATTTAGGGCATTACATGTCCATGTAAAAGGCATGCTGGGTTTGAGCTAAAAAAAAAAAAAAAAAAAAAATGGACAAAACACTTTGTTTTGTAGCATTTAATCAACCAGCTGACAGGGCCCAGAAATCTCACATTGGTAAACGTCAATAGAGGGAGGCTGAGGGTGTGGGGAGAATGACGACAAACAAAAAGTGGGGTTGGAATAAGAGAAGCTGGATCCAAAGCCAGGTTCCTTCCCCTCAGAAAGAGGGACATTAAATGTAAATAACTGCACAGCACGGGACAGAAGAGTTGCTCTATCTAGCCTGCCTCAGCACTCCATCCTCCCCTCTGCACAGGTTTAAGCAGATTTCAGGGTATTAATACTGGGACGCAAGGAACAAAAAGTAATTAGAGTAACAAAATCAATTCTTCCCATCCAGTTATGCAAAGTTGATCACTTGTAGCTGGATAAGGGGAAAGGATAAGGGGTTCATTACTGCTATCAGAAAAACATGTTATCCTTTACTTCAAATGGTAGAGGTCTGTGATTTTCAAGATGAGCGATGAGATGTCTAGCCCTGTTACCCCAAAGGTTGTGTGTCTGTGTACAGGCACACGTGAGAGATTTACCTAATAATTTTAGCAGTTTGTAGCATATGGCTTCATTACATTGTAAATTTTCCTTCCGCTTCCTAAAAGTCCCACCTGAACTTGAAAGCTGTTTTCTAATCTCCCATAGGAAGTTCCAACCCAGTCTGCAAGCTGCTTCACCTGGTTTTTAGTCAGATGCATCATGAGGGCTCTTGCAGTACCTCATCTGTTTCAAATATCCTGAGTTTAGTGTCTGCGATTGCAGCTCAGCTGCTAGGAAGCATTGGAGAGACACCATAACAGAATTAAGTAAATTAAACTGTAAAAAATAAAAATACCGATTTAAAAACCCATGATAATGATTTTGTTGATGATAAAATACTATTTTTGAAATATTATTGGTTATTAAAGAAGACAGAATGCCACTTTCCATTTCTGCAAAAAGCAATATGAATTTCTCTGTAATGAGGCAGCTTCAGCTAAAATTACAGTGTACTTAGAAGGCAAAGGCAGAGCATATCCCTTAGACTCCCACAGAAGGAAGGGTCTGGTCCTTCTAACCACTCAGCATCCCTTAAACTCCCATCGTAGTCAATGGGAGAGAAGAGTGCTCAACATCTCACATAAAAAAGCCCCAAAACAATAAATTTGGTTTCTAATATAAATTTACTCTTAAAACATAGGCAATAATTGAATTCCTTAAATCTGAATAACAGGTTTTGGAAACTAGAGCTGTATTCCCAACACTAATAGATACTATTCCATACTCCTTTTTACTATATGAATAATTTTGACCATGTTTAGAAAATTTCTTATTTCCAAAAATTATTCTGGTCCAATGATGCTCTGCAAATCCTGGGTGAAATGCAGCCAGGTGTGAAAGGTCTTTTTGTGTCCCTGTGCTACACAAAGCACCACACTGCCCCTCTGTTGTGGAAGGGCATGGCTAGGGTTCTTCTGCTCCCTTGTACACTGTGGATGGGGGCTGAATGTTGCTCATGGATAGGGCACTCTGGAGGTGAGTACAGAGGGCATTGGTACTAGAGCTGTACTTAGCTGGACCCAGTCTCCCACATGCCAGCTATAAGTTAGCCTGAAATGGCTGTGGATGCCATTCTTCTTTATATAGGCTAGAACAGTGGCTCTCAAACTTTTTTACTGGTGACCCCTTTCACATAGCAAGCCTCTGAGTGCGACCCCCACTCAGGGCCGGCTCCAGGCACCAGCCCAGCAAGCAGGTGCTTGGGGCGGCCAAGGGGAAGGGGCGACACATCAGGCTGTTTGGCTGCAATTTGGCAGCAGGTCCCTCTCAGAGGGAAGCACTTGCCGCCGAATTCCCGCTGAAGATGAAAGCGGTGAGGTGGAGCTGCTGCCGGAGTGCCGTCGATCGCAATTGCAATCGCGGCTTTTTTTTTTTCCCCGCCGCTTGGGGCGGCAAAAACCCTGGAGCTGGTCCTGCCCCCACTTATAAATTAAAAACACTTTTAAATATATTTAACACCATTATAAATGTTGGAGGCAAAGCAGGGTTTGGAGTGGAGATTGACAGCTCGTGACCCCCTGAGGGGTTCCGACTCCCAGTTTGAGAACCCCTGGGCTAGAATAACTGCCTCAAAGGGGCAGAGTTACGACCTGTTCACAGGTTTGCATTTTTCACCTCCAGATTTGCCTGTGCAATGTCTGATTAGTCAAGCTGTGGGTAGGTGGGTGAATGTCATCCCCATATGGTTTGGCATACAACTAACGTACCAAGACTACGCCCATTAGCAATGCACAAGCGAGAAAATGCAGACTTTTTCACATGTTATATGTGGTTGAAAATCTAGCACCTCATTTCCTAAATATTCCATTTTATTTTCTAATTGACTACCAGACAGTTTTGACTAGGGAGTAGGTCTTTGGCAATTTTACATCTCTCTGGTTCAGTTGCAACAAAAGGAGTAGAGAAGCAGACTCAAGTTCATCAATACACATCTGACTTAAATGCTTCATTAATCTACATACAGACTATGCTCTCTCTTGGTAACAAATGGATTAAAGCAGGTAGAACTAACACATTCCCCTCGGCTTTTTTCTGTATCTCCACTTCAGGCTTCATTTCTGGTGATTCCGAGAACACTTTTCCCCCTATGAACTTTAAGCAGATCTGCCAGAGTTCATTTCAAATCTAACTGTTCTAAAATCTGTAGTTTCTACTGAGTCGTCACTTCTTTAAAACCCTCAAAGAAACAATTAAGGGCTCCAGGCTCCCTTCTACTTCTGCAATGCACCCATGTCGTTTTGCCACAGTAAGGATTACAAGAGTTGAACCCCAAAACAGTGGGTTGGATCCTCACCTTTGAAAGCAGATTCACAGTGCTCAGGGCCTGGGTCCAGTATCTTCACTGTGACTACATTTAAAATAGATATTTACTCTGATAATACCAAAGCTACATAATAGTTTACAAAAATATTACAGTATTTAAACACTGTCAGGAAGGCAACATTTTCCAGACATTTAAGTGGATGAGTTTTACCAGCCACACATTATGATACTAAACTAATCTACCTTTTCAATCACTCAAGACATCCCAATTATATCCGACTTCCATGAATAGATATCCAGTAAGAAATAAATATGTAATCTCCTACAACAACTGATTGTTTATATGAGCTACTAAGTAATCTGGTCTTCAAGATTATCCTCTCACTACAGAAAAGAGGAGTAAAGCCCAGCTGCTGCAAATACTTATACATGTGCTTAACTTTAAGCATGTGTTTAAGTCTTTGCAGGATCTGGTTTTAAATGTCCTGGTGTAAAATGAAATAAAAATGTGTTTTAGGACTTAATCTTAGAAGATGTTCAGCCACTCCTAACTTCAGTAAGAGTACTCTTCATTTTCTGCAGTTGCTCACCAGCTTGTGAGGTTGGACCCTTAATGAATTTAAGTCCATGTTTTACTTGGGAAAAAAAGAAAAAACAGATCTCTCCACTCTGCATTCAACAGCACTTTCTCTTTGAAGCTTCAAGCATCTATATGCAACCCCCTGCTACTCACAAAATTGAGAGTACCTTTGCCTCTGACCCCTTTTATTACGCAGCTGTGCTTTGTAGGAAAATTGATTCAAATTGCATCACAACAGGTGACAAGATTTTAACCAGAAGTAAAACAAGGGTTCTTGAAAACACACAACTTTTGTTTATCTTTGATGCTTTTCAAAACAGTGATTTTTGAATGAAATATTTTAATGGTGCAGCAAAGCTAAAAAGTGTTATTGACTCAGGAAAGAGGGATTGGGGTGGCACAACATAAATACACTCAGCCAAATTCTGCTCCCAATTACATTTCTGACTTTGACACGATAAAAGAAAGTGTATATTCAATATCACCATTATCACTAATTGTTTATTTTGATTAGCATGCTTCAATTATTTTCTTTGTGATATAACTATAAAACTACAATACTTTACTCTTTATAAATATATCAGAGGGATAAATATCAGGGAGGGAGAGGAATTATTTAAGCTTAGTACCAATGTGGACACAAGAACAAATGGATATAAACTGGACATTAGGAAGTTTAGACTTGAAATTAGACAAAGGTTTCTAACCATTAGAGGAGTGAAGTTCTGGAACAGCCTTCCAAGGGGAGCAGTGGGGGCAAAAGACATATCTGGCTTCAAGACTGAGCTTGATGAGTTTATGGAGGGGATGGTATGATGGGATAGCCTAATTTTGGCAATTAATTGATCTTTGATCATTAGCAGGTAAATATGCCTAATGGTCTGTGATGGGATGTTAGATGGGGTGGGATCTGAGTTACTACAGAGAATTCTTTTCTGGGTGCTGGCTGGTGAGTCTTGCCCACACGCTCAGGGTTTAACTGATTGCCATATTTGGGGTTGGGAAGGAATTTTCCTCCAGGGCAGATTGGCAGAGGCCCTGGAGGTTTTTCACCTTTCTCTGCAGCGTGGGGCACGAGTCACTTGCTGGAGGATTCTCTGCACCTTGAGGTCTTTAAACCACGATTTGTGGACTTCAGTAACTCAGGCATAGGTTAGGGGTTTGTTAAAGGAGTGGCTGGGTGAGATTCGGTAGCCTGCATTGTGCAGGGGGTCAGACTAGATGATCATAATGGTCCCTTCTGACCTTAAAGTCTATGAATCTATGAGAATGCTAAATATGACGCAGTCAATATCATGGAGCTAATATTAATTGGCCAAATTCAGATGTGAATTGAAGTGGCTCTAATAGAGTTTAAGCTGGTGTGATTTACACTTTCCTCCAGCTCTTTCAGTGTCTAAACTACACTAAGTTATCTTCCCTTATAGTTACATTGACTTACCAACGTGTCACACCTGCTCATGCTTCGCCTCTCAATTTGGCTTCCAGAGTCTAAGGTAATTTAAACTGAGAACATTTACAGAGTGAGGAGTGAGAAAACGGCATCACCTTAGATTCACCTTTCAGTTTGACACACAAACTTTATAAATACTATAAAAGTCTTTGGGTCTGGTGTTAGTATTTGAGAAAATTCTGAGAAGTCTGACAGAGCTCATCAAAATATTTTCTTCTAAACATTCCCCCCCCATCACCAAAATGACATTTCAAACAAACATTGCACATAATAATTTAGTTTTGATAAACACTGTCCAGTTTTTCAATGAAAAACAATAAACCAAAATATTTTTGTTTTTCCAGAAAAAGTGTTTGGGATTTAGCTAATAATTTTCATTTTTCTGTTTTATATTTTTCTGAAAGAGAGGGCTTTTTGTTTTGTTTCTACTGAAAACAGGTTTTGAAAACTGAAAAATTCAGTGTGAGTTCAGGATTTGGTTGATTTGTTTTTAATTAAAAAAAAAAAAAAACCTCTGCAGGAAATTTCAAAAAAAATTCATTTTCTGTGAAAAATAATTGGCATTTCTAATTGGCTGTAGTATATAGCAGGTCTTACTTTCCCTTTAACACTCAAGGCCAAGTTTACAAAAATAGTAGAAAAATCATTTTCCCACAAGCAGATGTGGATTTGTGTGCAACTATACATTTGAAAACTGTCTTAGGTGGGGGTTTGGGTTTTTTGGAACATTTTCCTCTATGCCACTCAGGTATTTATTATTAATTATTATTATTATTATTTTTAACACAGTGTTAATGTTTAAGTTACAGTTACCAAAACAAACTGCAAGTATATAACCTTGAGATGTGATCTTATCAGCTTCCATTTAGCCCTGAATCCTCTCCAAAATTCAGCCCCCTCACCTGAGCATGGAGGAGAAGGAATTGACAAGGCTATTTTGTTGCCTCTGGGATATTTTCTCCCTGGAAGAAAAGGGAGATGGAGGAAGTCCTGTTCTTCCCCTTTCCCCTGAAGCAAAACAGGAGGTAGAGAAGGGCTTAGACCTACATATAACAAAAGGCAGAGAGGTGTCACCTGCTTTCTCCTCTATCAGGTGCTGCTGATCTTTCCTACTGGAAAGGAAAGCTCAGGAAACTCCCCAAGCCAGGCACCAACTTCTCTCATGGCTCAAACTTCCATTCCCCCTGACTGGTGAGTCCTTATCTTACTAGTCACTGGGGGAGCCCTGCAGCCAGGGAACAACCACAAGTCAGGAAGAGAAATTAACGTTGTTCTGCTCTGTTTCAGTAAGGACATGCACTTTTCTCTCCAGGCCCTCTTAACTTTTACTCAACCATTGACCATCAGAAACATTATCAAGATCAAAATCACAGTAGAGTTGACATAAGTGCACCTCTGCTTAGATGGGGCACTCCATGTTTCCTGCAGTGAGCCTAATGTCATGTCACAAATGCATCTCAGGACAGCGGCAGTACTGGGAAAGTGAGGCTTCATCATTAAGAAAGGCAGCGTGGCTCAGCATTCAATGAGGAAAACAGGGAGGTGGGCAGCAGGGGAGTGAGGGGGATGTACAACAAATTTGAATTGCAGCCCCTATCCTCAAGGCAGAGAGCACCGCGTAGGAAGAACAGAACTGAATAGACTTTATTCACTTAAGACTCTTAAAGAGCCTCAAGACACAGTACAAACTTGTATCACATTATCAGACAGGCCCCCTCATGACACCAATGTCTGCAGAGGCTCATGAATATGTAAATACTATATGTATCTTGGAAACATGCTTGACAAGAGAATAGCTAAAATGAACTGATTCTAGTTATAAGCCCATCAGCATGCCATTCTTTATGTTTGAACAGGCAGCCTATTGCTAGGTGACAGATCATTAAGGCTATCTACTCAGTCAGCGGAAATGAAGAAATAATTCGTTCATAATAACCTTCAGATGACCTCTCAGGCAAAGGGAGTCTTTAAAGTGCTCTCTCTACTGATACATGTCACGTCTGCGTGTGGGGTGGTTCTGGCCCCGCAGTAATAGCAGGGCTGCTGGTGAAACAGAGTAATAAACACCTACTGACAGGGCCGGAGCGTGAAAAGATCTCATCACTTGCCATTAGCAGGCTGATGAATAATTCAGGCCTCTCCATCAGAGGTACGACTTTAAGTCTGCGCTGTGCTATACACACTTAAAGACAGAAAGCAAGCAAGAGGGAGCTGATTGCTAGAATTAAACAGGGGCTAGCTAAGCTCACGTATGAGACCGCATGGATGGCTACAGAAAACAAGATGCATGTGAGGTGGCGTGCATGAACAGGTACCACTCTGAGGCACACTAGAGAAAGGTTAATGATAGTGGGCTCACCTCCCTCCCCTACTCTGCAGGCCTGTGGTATGGATGCCATCTCTTATTTTCATTTCCTCCCCATGAACTGCTCATTATTCACTGCCCCATGGGCCTACAGTAGACAGCTCCCGCTGTCCCCACAAAACACCTGCCTCTGTATATGTTCATCTCCTACTCCCTTGAGAGTCCCAGAAGTGGAGGGAACAGCAACCTCCACCAATGTCCAGCCCACCAAGACACCCGCCTCTCCCAGCAGTGTGGAACAGCTTTCCTATATCCATTCCCTTCCAACATGAGACAAAAGGTGGCCCTCTTCTGCATTGTACTCCAGCTGAAAGAGAAAAGCGTTGGTCTTCCACAGCCCCAGGAGAATGGGAGAGTTTTCATCACCGGATACTTATTCCACACCTCTTTCCTGTGCTGAAGAGAAGAAATGGGAAGGGGAGCCCTTCGCTTGCTTTAGCTTTTTTCTTTTCCATTATGAAAAGGAGAGAACTGCACTGCATCTTCCCACCCAATGTCAAATACATTGCAGAGCCGGACTCCAAACCTAATCCATAACTGCAAATCATACAAATAATTTACAAGACTCCTGGATACTTGTTCAAACATGGTCCATTGAAAAATGATTTGTGCTGGTGGTAGGCAGTGCTTAGTTTGTGCCAGGGCTTGCCAGGGCTGAGCCCTGGCATCTCTGGGTTTGCTGCATCAGTTATGAATGTAAAACAATTGCTTGAGCCCTGGCACCTAATTGCTTGAGCCCCAGCATCTCTTTCATTACAAATTAAGCACTGGTGGTAGGAAATCAGGATACTCATTTGACAGGGTTTTTTTTAAATCCAACATTATAATAAATGTTATAAATCACAGGTTACTAAATGATTCAGAGTTTTATTTACTAGACAATTTTCCATCACTTCACGGAACTACAAAATCTTTAAAATCAGGTATGCAATTGCCCTTGATTGTGCAAAGAGATTGATCCTTAGAAGTTGAATAAAGCTCTATCGGCCCATCTGAAAACAGAGGTATGTTCACATTACAGAAATTGCTTCATTTAAGCATCTTATTTACAGTATAAAATGATTGACAACAATGAAGAATTTAAGGTGATATAGAAAGAAGGCATTTTATGAAATCCTAGCAGACAATGGGCAGGATATTTCCCGAGTACCTAAGTGACTTAGGATCATGCTTTATTGACTTTTATTGGGACTTGTACTCCTAAATCACACATGCACTTCTGAAAATCCCACCCAGGCCTTTACTGAACTTATTACTGAAAATCTACTTCGTAGGTGCATAGTACTTACCACTGTGAGTAACAGATCTGACCCAAATAGTTCCTGGTAACTAGAATTAGAGGAAAGGGTGTTAAAACATTTTTTTTAAAATTGAAAGCCTCAATTCCTTTCTCGGTGATCAGGCATAAGTTCAATAATCTGCAAAGGGCTGTACAGAACAATCACTATTGTTTGCAGGGCCCCCGAACTGCTCCTTTCATTAAGTATTTCTATCAGCTCAAGAAATAGAGATTGTTCCAGTTATGAGGGTTCCTTCAGGAATGCTTTCTTACCACGTAATTCCTGCAGAGAGACGCCTGTGATCAAAAAATTGCTGCTAATCACGGTGTTTAAAAGAATCCTTCTCTCATATTTTAATATCTGCATTTCTTTAAATCTTGTCTGGGGTATATTATAGGTTAATCTGAACATAAGTTAGAAGCCTCAGTTCATATCCATGAGGAGAACCCCACAAGATCCATTCACAGGCTGAACTCTACTTGTAGAATTTGAACCTCCATTGTTGGCTTCTAGAAATGGGCTGGTGACCTGAATTCATACCACTTTTCCACTCTTCTGGGGCCTGGGGCCCCCAACAGGGGTTGTAAGGGCATCCCAGGCCAGGGTGCTGGAACAAATTTTGTAGCGGGGTGCTGAAAGCAGAAACAACATATTTGGTTGTTATTACTACTTCAAGCTGGGGGTGCTACCGAACCCCAAGCACTCCTCCTAGTTCCAGCACCCTGATCCCAGGTGGCCTGTAAAACAGTGTGCCTGCCCTGTAGCCCCCCCTTGCTGGCCAAGCAAGGCTCTGCAGAAGCTTGTTTCAGTTTTGTTTTTTTTTCAAGGCTCCACACAGGCCTTCTCATGGCCAACACCACGGCTAGGGGTTGATTTAACAACAGAAACAATTCAAAGCAATCCTCCCAGGCACAGAATGAAGCCCATCACCACAACACAAAAGTTCATACTCAGGCATTTTCAGTCAGTGCTGGACCTCTTCTTCTGGCCCAGTCTGCTCTTCACCAAGCAGCCACTCCCAAATCTTCCGAGCTGCAGCTCAGCCTTCAACTCCCTCTGGCTCAGAAAGGTCAGCAGGAAAATCCCATCTGCCGTTCTCCTGACCCTCCCCTGGTTCCTCAGGGTCTCCTGTAGGAGTGTCTTGCTCTCTGCAGTCTCTGCCACAGCTTCCTCTAACAGCAGCCTTACTTCCCTGGATTGAAAGAGCTCAATAAATAATGCACCCCCTTTCATCGCTGCTCTCTCTCCCTTTATAAGGCCCAAGTGCCTCCCTTTAAGTCCCATTGGGCAGCAGGTAATCGGTCACAGATGCACTGGACCCCACTCTCTCTTAAAGGGGCCAGTCATTCTGTGAGATAGCCATCTTCCACCACCTCCTAAAAACCCTATTAGGGTCATGGAGGGAGCAAGAAGTGGTCCCCCTACCCTAAGCAGCAAGAACTGGGAAACACTTGCTTCTGCTCCAATTTCCTTCTACTCTACAGCAGCTAACAACCCATGAACTTTTGGCTGGTAAGAACCCACCATTGAGGTTCCCTTGGAAACGCTCCAATTGGTAGAAAGTCCCTATGGGTTCTCTATCTACTGGCTAAATAAAGCACATGTGGCACTTCCTGCCCTTGCCTTAGTGGGTTATTTGTGAGTAAGCATAGAACTCTAAACCCTCCCTGAGATGAGAGTAGATCCAGTGTTGTAGCTAAACTGCTTGTGCAGTCTGACCAGCAAAATGATACATCTTTATCTTGTATAGTGTCTTTCACAGAATCATAAAACAAATTGCAGAGTCAAATAACAGCAAAGGGAGTGAGAAAAGAAGTATAGGCAAGAAGGGACCAATTTTCCATGGCACTGAAATGAGAAAGTCAGCGAGGCAGAGAGATTCAGGGATGCTCTTCCAAATGGTAGGAGCTGTAGAGGAGAGGACTCTCACACCCACAATGACCAGATGGTGTGGAAGGCCTGAAGAAGCCAAAGATATTTTCCTCTTCTGATACATGCAAGAACTAATAACCATTACACCTTTACATTGCACATTTACCATCTCATACTTAGGGAATAAACAGACTAAAATGTATTATCTTGCTGTGCTTTGAGTGAAGTGGTAAACACAAATACCAAAGAACATATCAGGGTGCTCCAAGAAGCACAAACAAGAGGGACTTGCAAAAGCCAGATGTTTCTACATTTTGACAAAATGCTGCACTTAAACCATCATTCACCACATATGCACAGCCTTTAGTCTGTTGTAGGGGTATCTACATGTATATGGCACACACATCTATACACTATTTACACAAGAAGGAAATTATGTAAACTAGTGAAATTATACCTGAGGTGCTCCCATTCCAGATAATAGAGCTTGGAAGGTTTTACTCTCTATACCCACTATACAACTAAGACATGACAGTTCAGTGAAGGAAAAGGTATGTTTACCTCAGGAAAGAGTGTCTTTATGACACCGATCTGCTCTGATGAATCCACTAATGTGAAATTTCTGACCCAATAGGCAGTGATTGCACAGCGCTGAGACTCCTCTCATTATTCATGAAATATGTGCTGTACAGTGTCAGCTCTCTCCCTGCAGACTTGCTGCCAAGCAATTACTCATTTCCATCACTTAGGTTTTTTTTCCCCTTTCCCTTTATTTTATTATTTTTGGTGGGTGTCTGTATATTCAACACACTTCAAGAAGCAAAAGCACAGTCCTGAAATGAAGATGATGCTTGTCTTGTTTGATTTTAAATAGAAAAGCACTTCCAAGTCCTTAAAAATTGATGTTGTTTTAAAGTTTACAACAAGCAATAGGGGAAACTGGTATCTGCAGAAATAAGTGGAGAGCAATCAAGAGCATTTTCACTGTTATACATATTTGCTCCCGGAGAGATGGTGTGAGGACTATCTTCTGTGACCTGATTTGTTCATCTGACTCTCCCTGGAAACATCAGTAACCGGTACAGTGAATCGAAAAAGATTTTTTCCAGTAGTACACCCACTTATGCTGGCCTCGAAATAGACATAAGGGAGGGGTAATCTCTGTTTTCAAATTTGAACCCACTCATATATTGCAAGTTCAAAAGTCCAATGCCAACGTTACTGGGTTTGTATTATGGCTTAAGGGGAATGTGGGAAAGAGGAAAAAAGTGAGAGAGAAAAAAAGACAGTTATTATCGGTTATATACGATACTCATTTATGTCAGTCTAGTTTTTTGGTGCGCTCCTCTATTCCTTATACACATCATATGCCTCCATCTTGAAATATACATGGATTAAAATCCCAATGACTCTCATAAGGAAACCACTGTTGAAGGAATTCCCAAAGTCCCAGCCTACACAAGGCAAACCACTATGTATAATCATGGTATTCATTCACAGTTTAAATATGGATTTAGCTAGTCAGCATGGATAGGGCCAAAGATGTTAAACATCTGCTCTAGGTTGGGGGTAAGGCTTTCAAAGGTGGCTCCATTTTTTGGGTGCCCAACTTGACACAACTTAAAGGGGTCTGATTTTAGTGCTTAGTAGCCGCCCTGTGGAAAAATCAACCCTTTAGAGGTGCCTTAAGTTGCTTACAGGGAAGAGACATGGAGCCTTCCCTAAACAGTACTGCTGCCCAGCGTGGAAGAGGAGGGCTACTTAACCCATTCAGAAATATTTTGTTCCAATGAGAGGGAGGGCAAGAGCCTGTACAGTTAGCAATCTGATACTGAAAGAGACTAGCCAATGCAAAGCCTCAAATGTTTCAGCTAGGTCAGAATATACTCTTTCCGCTGCTTATGTGAGATGAATCTTAGGAGATCCTCCATTGTTATTTGCTTTTTTCAGATTCACAGCAACTCAAGTTCCCACATGTCTCTCTCTTGGTTTCAGTTTAGCCATGAACTCTTTTTGCTCTCAACCTCAGTACAGAGGTAGAAAGACAAGAATAGAAAAAGCAAAATAATGTAACTACACAACTCTTTTCCTGTTTATCACTCAAGGGGTCCCTCCCTATGAAATGGAATCTTCATTGGAGGTTGTGGTTTTCCACTAGATCAACCAATCACAGTTTCAGGTCCCTTTGGTAACCTACCAATTCCTATCACTACTATATGTTGGGTTTTTGAGTGGTTTGAAGGGTATTCATTACAATACACAAAAACTCCACTTGCATATTTGACAGCAGGGATTAAACAGACACAACATACACTGACCAGTGGCATACATATACACAAAATAAAACAAACCATGGCTTCCTACTATTGAACTTCATGGCTATCACTATGCTGCACACCTTGGTCACTTGGAACTGTAAAGCAGCGGAGGGGATAGAACCCAGATACGCCTGCTCCCAAGGCACAGGCCCTACTTACATCTCCATTATTTGTAAATGTTAGCAGTATGACATTTATGGCATGAAGTAGAGGAGTTCTGATTCTAGCTGACAAAGGGTATTGGTATACCCAACAAAATCAGTAGATTGCATCTCTTCTGTTTATGCAGTTATTTTGCTCACTCTTGCCTTTGGGCTGCTGCAGTATGATTCTGTAAACGTTGCCCCACAGCCGCTGAAGTAAATATAGAATCACTAGATCATAGGCACATGTTCATTTTGCTTACATATTACATTTTTATCTTTAAATTAATGAATTTGCTAGGGAAACCTAAGACCTGGTTTTATTGAGGAAACGACTGCCCAGAGTAGATGGGATCCACCAGTTTGGCAAGCCAGATCTCTGTCCAAGCCAGAGCAATAGCAAAGTGCTTTGAGTGGAATGTTCCATAGCAATTAGATGAATACCCAGACTCAACAACCCTTAGCTGGTGTGTGACATTCTAATCCAATATCCAGTCTAGGTGAGGTTGAGATTGTACACAGAACACATCCTAATGTTGGCACACAGTATGAAGATAATGCAGAATTGCTTAATGTTGCTTCAAGGGGATCAGTTTTATTTTTCAGCTAGGTTGACACTTGTTTCTCTGCCTTATTCTCATCTCCACATGAGAAAAAGAAATATATCCTTTAGAAGACAGACTATTTGTCCAACAGCCAAAGATCTTTAAAAACTCTGAAGTCTATTCTTATCTCAAGACATTAGAGATTTACACATGTAACTCCCATTAGTCTGAATGGGAGCGACACATATCTCCTACATCCAGCCACATGAGAACAGACCTCTGTATCTTTAGAATCACTGATTTATTTCACAACTGACTCGCAAGTCTCTTTACTGACACTGTGGATTTATTGTAATCCCACACAGTACAAATTAACATTGCTCCAAATATATATCATGTTGATAGAGTCTTTTCATCCATTTTCAGCATAATATACTGAAGCACTGGATGCACAGGAAGTGAAGGAAAATGATAGGGAAAATAATGAGGATGGTTATGTTCTGAGTTTTAAAAGAAACTAGCCAACTCACATATTGACTGTGTTTTGTTCCATTCCTGAGAAATACTATTTTCTCATTATGCCTGATATTTGTTAGAAGGGCTGAGCCTTGATCAGTCATACATTCTTCTTGAAATCAGGTCAAAACCCACCAACTTCAGTTCACCTGGATTTCAGTCATTTTTCATCAAGATACATAATTATAGGGAGCCTAGAAATCAGAGCAAAACTTTAACTGAAACCAGTGCGTATGGGCAAGTTTAATCTGTTTCATACTGATCCCCTCCTCATTCCTCAACCTGACCAAGCTTTGTTTATGTCATCTCTTGGGGACTTGATAGTTGATAAACTATGCTCCGCCTGACATCTTCATGAAACAGCTGGGTGCCTTCAGGGGAAGCTGACTGGCTGACTGTGACTTGACTCTTTTGTCTTCAAAGGGTCCAACAGAGGTAGATCTGTTTCCCCCGCAAAGCCTCCTGAGTCTTATTGCTTCCCGTACACTGCTCTGCAGTCTGAAACACCTCAAACGTACATTTCACATAGAGGCTAAAGTAAGCAGTAAGTACAGCCCCTCTCCTCCTCTCAATGGCTTAGTGGTAGCAGCACTACCCCACGTCTCCCCACCCCACCCCCCAAGGTCTTGGCCAGTGAGGTGGGAGCTCTTCCTGCTGCTCCTCTTCAATCTAGTTGATTACAAGGCAACTAGGAAAAAATCTGTAGTTTAGTCCATTCTAGGCATCTCATGTCCCAGAAATGCAATCAACGGCTGTGTTAGGCACCAACAAGGCCTGATGGAGACTTCTGCATGGACCTTTGTCACCCAACAATGCCTCTGCCCCAAAGATAGCAGATGGGCATAGCAGGTCAGGTGACTGCCCTTTGAAGATTCCAGAAGGGGATCAGGCAACTACGTGCTCCTCAAAGTCATAAAGAAAGAGGTTGCAGGCTACAGGTCCTTCAGACAAAAGATTGGGTGGGGAGTCAGGTCTTTTAGTGGGCGATATGTCCTTATGGTAGCCCAAATGCTGTAAAATATTAATTTCTTTAAGCTTTAACCTTGAAAAGATTGGCTGACATCATGAAGCCAGGCAACACTTGCATAGTACCAGAGTCAGTTATTCACATTTCACGTTTAGACGTGCATATTGTATATTACTGTTCTTCCCTGCCAAAGCCCACAGTTACACCAGTGGAAGCCACAGGGGGCCCTGAGCAATCGGAAGTTCACTAAAGAGCAGAAGCAGTAGCTATAAGCTCCCCCACTGAGCTGCAAATAGTCAGATCAGGGCTGGCTCCAGGCACCAGCTTGTCAAGCAGGTGCTTGGGGCGGCTGCTCCGGAGAGGGGCGGCACATCCAGGTATTCGGCGGCAATTCAGCGGACGGTCCCTCACTCTGCCTCAGAGCGAAGGACCTCCTGCCGAATTGCCGCCGCAGATCATGATTGCGGCATTTTTTTTTTTTTTTTGGCTGCTTGGGGCGGCCAAAACCCTGGAGCTGGCCCTGAGTCAGATGCCAAAAATGTAGATGTTAAGAGCTGGTGAAAGGCATGGCCTGGGCAAAGGAGATCCATTGATTCAGCCCATCCCGGCAGCAGCCTCCATATATGTGGTTTCTGTGAAGCCAACAACAAAATTTAAAGCTACCCAGATTGGGGGGGGGGGAGGAGGCGGGCAATCAGAGAAATACTGCCTGTCCTTTAGTGGGGGATCAGTCCCTTAGCACACAAAAAAGGTATTTCACAAAATACAGAGGGTAAAATTTGCACCATCCACCTGAGCAGGGGTAAAGTTGGTGCCATGTATTTGTATGATTTAAGAGAGAGTTTCTGAAGTTCCTTGTAGTGCTGTTAAAATGAGGAGTGGAGGTACATGCTTGGGGAGCAAGAAGGACTCAGCTAGGGAAGTTATTTACCTTGTTGCAAGTGAAGTTCTTCAAGATGTGTAGTCTATATGTGTATTTCACTGTGGGCACGCATGCACCCTAAGCCCTCTGAGACCAGAGAATTCTTGCAAGCAGTGCCTGTTAGTCCTTACCTAAGCCCTTGCACTCTGCGCCAAGGATATAAAGGGTAGAGTGGACCAACCACCTCTCCAGGTCTTTCTCTGCCATGAATCAAGTCATGATCCAAAGCAGAGGGGAAGAAGGGTGGGTAGTGGAATACAGCTAGGGACCCCACATCTCAAAGAACTCCAATTACAACAAGGTAAATAACTTTCCTTTGGTGGCACTCTTTTCCCACAAATGGAGTGCAATAACAATGGACAAGTGGGTGCTGGAGATCATCCATTCCGACTATCCTATAAAGTTTCTTTCCTTATCCCTCTTTAGGGACCATACTCAGGAGGAGACCCTCAGTCAGGAGGCAGAATCTCTCCCCCAGTGGGGAGTGACAGAGTGGGTACCTTTTCAACATCAAGGAAAAGAGTTCTATTTGAAATATATTTCTAGTTCCCAAAAGAAAGGGAGCCTTGCTTGACCTGTGCTGACTCAACATTTTTATTCACGAATTAAAATTCCAAATGATTACACTGGCATCAATAATACCACCTCTGAAAAGAACACCTGGTTCACAGCTGTCTATATGAAAGATGTGTACTTTCATGTGGACATTCACCTGACCTGCAAAAGATTCCTCAGGTTTATGGGGAGTCCAACCATTATCAATACAAGGTGCTGCCATTCAGTCTAGCAACCATATCTGGGGTCTTCACCAAAGTGTTTCTAGTCGTAGCAGCACCGTTCAGACAGGTGGTTTCACCATCTTTCCATATTTAGATGACTGGTTTCTTGTTGGCAGGATGTACCTAGAAACCCTTGCATCAACCTTGTTACTGCTTCAGTTGGTCCACCTTGGCCCACTCTGCATACCCTTGGTGTGGCACAAGGAGAGCAGGCACACTGGTGCGGACCAATGGATACTACTTGCATGGAGAGCATATGTACCCACAGTGACCTACTCAAACACCTGCACTCAAATAACGCCTTCTCTTTGGAATCAGTTAAAATAATTTAAGATCTGAACACTGTGAAAATCTCCCAGTGTTTATGAGGGATTTACCAGGCCTGTGTTAAAAGTTCATTTCCCCTATCACATTTTTCAAAGACAGTGAAATTTCAATGCATCTTTTAAAATATGTATGTTATTTCAGTGCATATTTAGCTTTTCTATTTGTGTTTAATTTGTTGCATATAACTTTCTAATAAACATCATGTTACTCTTTAGTTAATATTTTCACAACAATGGAAGTAATTCCAAATGGGTGCATCGTCAGTAGGAAAAGAGGTGTGTTCTTCACTTGGGTTAGCTAACGTGGTAAAATCCTAATGAAAACAAGGCGGTTTGTAGTTTCACACAAATTATCAAATCAAAATAAACTGTAGCCTCCCCCTTAACTCTGACCTTGACCTGCTAACCTGTGTGGCAACTACAAACTGACTTATCTTCACTAGGGTTTTACTTCATGTGTTAGCTAATACGAGTTAACACCTTTTTTTTCCCTAGTGAAGATAAGACCAAACTTGAATCCTTGAGGGTCAGGAAACCATTTGGACTATCATGGCTGATTGACAGCAGGGTTGGATGAACCAGATTGGATAACAAAACTATTAATCCATCCCTTCAGCCAAACCTGAACTGAACCTTTCCTGATAACATTTGTGCCCCCTCCCCCACCCACACACACTATTTCTTGATGTGGTCCAAGCCTCTACCTTCTCTTCTTCTGATTAGAAATGGAAACAGAAGTGACAACATATAATGAGAAAACCTGTTTACATGAAACTTCCAGCCCCATTTTGCAAATCTGATGAGTCAGATACTTCAGATAAGCATCCAGGCTTTTCAGGGTTGAACAGAAGTTTCAAACTTTTTTGAGGTTTGCAATCACTGTTATATAGTCAATACAATGAATTCCTAAATTCACCAGAATGCATTTGAAGATACACTGGGCTAAAATTAATAGCTGCAGTAGTCTTTCACAGCTCTGAGTGTGGAATCCATATATAATATTGACATGACATTTAAATTATTCAGCTGATAAGATCTAAGGAAAGGGATATTGCAGCTTAGTAGGAGATAGCTACCTATTTTATCTGCTGTCCTTATGTCACTGATATGACTGGTCTCAATATTAAATGAAGTTGGGAGCTCTCAGATTACAGCTATTAAGCCATCACCAAGAGCTACAGATTTGAGATGGTCAGTGACACTTCAACAGACCATGTTCCTCTGGAATACAGAGGTTCATCAAAAATGAAACACTTCATGAAATAAACCTGATTTCACCAGAGTTTTGTTTTAGAAGAAAACAGGGAAAAGAGTTGAGACACTATCAAAACATCCTATTATGACATTGTTTTGATTGTTCATTTCAAAGTGACATTTCAAGTGTCTTTCATTTTGTATTATAATATAATCAATTGTTTTCAAAAGTTGATACTGATTCTGAATGTTTTGATTTTGTCAAAACAAGAAAACATTCCACGTGACCCAAACTGAGCTTTTCTTTTTTAATTTTGTTTTTGTTCGCACTCCTAATGAGGCCAAGTTTCATAATCTTTTGTGAAACAGAACTTCTGTCCTCCACACACCTCTATTACAAGTATTACTTCAATGTTGGCAACTAACTCTGTTCAATATCCATCTGATGTATTTATTATAAAAGAAGGTTACCTTATAGCTGGATTATTGTCTAAAATGGCTATGTAAAGAAAAAAATATAGAAGCCACGAATTGACAGTTCTGATTTCCCCCCTCTAGTTTAGAAAAGAGATTCTGGAGTCCCTCACAGTTACAGAAAATCCCAGTGTGAAATGGTTAATAGCATTTTTAAGTAATCATTACTCACTATAATCCTAAATGACTTTTGTGGGCATCTGGTAGTCATTAACAGGATTAAATTTATCAGACAAGTCATTTTGCTTAATTAGGTGGCTAACTGGCAAGACCATCCTCCTGAATATCATTAAAACCATCAGCAATAGCATCAAAAAGAACTTGTGTGGACAGGCAGCACTATTTTGTCTCTGTCTTACTGAGCATAACTAAACATCACCCAACATGTAGTCGCTTCAGTTTAAGATACCAGATACAGTCTAAAATAGCTTAGAGACTTTTTATCAAGTGAAGGCAGCTGCATATTTCTTCTTTGCCTTGAACCGAAAGTAACAAGGCCAATCTGTGTTTGTAATATTATATTCATACAGAATCTTTGTTTTAACTTAATCTCCGATGGATCAAGTCTTCAAAGGGGTATGTCTGCACTAGGAGTTAGGGTGTGACCCCCAGCTCACATACACATATTTGTGCTAGCACAAATGTAAATTGTAGCCTTCGTAGCACAGGAAGAAGCAGTAGAGGCATGGCTTAGCCATGCCAAGTGTGTGCCCACAGAGTTCAGGCAGGTTTGTATGCGACATGGCTAAGCTGTGCTGCTGCTACTGCTGCCTGTGCTAACACTGCTACACAACTAGTTATACTCACACTAGCTCTCCTTGAGTCTGTGTAGACGAACTGAGAATCACACCCCTCACTCACACCATAGACATAGCCAAACACTGACCTTGAAAGACTTAACTCAGATTCGTATAATTTATGGGCAAGGATCTATCATGGAGCTCACCATAAGCAAACTGCTGCTTTTAAAAACAAGGAGCTTTCTGAATGGATTTTAATTGAAAGATTCCAAAATTTCAAACTAGCTAGGTTATAATGACCCCTTTAAAAAGATCCGTTGGCCACATGGGACTGTATTCAGTATCTGAATTAGTCACCCAGGGCCCTGTTCTGAGATTTTTTCTAGGAACATCTCACCAGTGACAGGTTTGTTTCTCATAATGTAAATGGATAAGTGGCAGAATGCAGCTCTCTTAATTAACATGGAATCAATACAATAAGAGGAAAGGCTGGATCCAGTGGAAATAAGCAGGATAAACCAAAGAAAGAAAGAAAAAAAAACCCATTTACATTTGCTTAAGTGTCAGGGATACTGAGTAAACCCTCCATGATGTTGCTGCAACTTGTCAGAAAAGGCATCTATAAAAGGCAGCAAATAGCCCAAGGTCTCACAATATCCTTTGACTGTTCTCATTCTATCCAGATCAATGAACAATATCACTAAAATATAGGGAGTAAGGAATGTTTCTTCAACGTCAGCCCTGAGCAAATACTTGATACCTCTCTTCTTAAACAAAATGCAATTATTCATTCTGTAAATCAGATGTATCATTCCAATTGATCGAGTAATCCTATCCTCACTGAGGGCCTATGATATTATCTCAGTGTAGACCTATACCCATCACTTTTTTGTTTCTTGTTTCATTGGGAGGCTTGTTGAGTTTCTCCCTCTAGTACATCCCTTTGGGATGCCCAGTAGGAATTAGCTCATTTGTGGGGTGGGGGGAAGAGATGGTTTAAAACATACCTAGGGCACTATTTATGTCTGTGCTGGTGCTGAGGCCAGCAAAGAAACCAAAAGGAGAGGTAGTGCTCCTCCCCAATACCAACCTGCTGGTGGATTAGATCAGCCCCAGCGTAGGTTAGAGCAGCCTGGGGGCTGTCCTGACTTGTCCTCCAGCTTCCACAAACTCCATTATAGCAACTAGAAATAGCCAGGGCCTCGAACTATCCTTAACTATGCCCTTTCTTAAGACAAGTACATCTTCTGCCTAGGGGGTTGTTGGAGAAGTGACAAAGGGTGAGATAAGCTGATTCTATGCCTGAAAAACAGGCTGCCATTTCAAAAGCATTCTGGGTGTTGGTGTTTACATAGCTTTACTACTGGATCAGGGCCGGCACCAGCCTGGCAAGCAGGTGTTGGGGCGGCCGCTCCGGAGAGGGGCGGCACGTCCAGGTATTCGGCGGCAATTCGGCGGACGGTCCCTCACTCCCACTTGGAGCAAAGGACCTCCCACTGAATTGCCGCCGCAGACCGCAATCGCGGCATGGCTAAGCCATGCCTCTGATGCTTCTTCCTGTGCTACGAAGGCTACAATTTACACTTGTGCTAGCACAAATATGTGTATGTGAGCTGGGGGTCACACCCTAGCTCCTAGTGCAGACATACCCCCCTCCTTTTTTTTTTTTTTTTTTTTGTGGGCTGCTTGGGGCGGCCAAAACCCTGGAGCCGGCCCTGTACTGGATTATGCTGGTATTTCCAGTACACTGAACCTCATATTGTGTATGTCAGATTATGAAAGGAATTTAAATCCAGTCACTAAGACTCAATATTGAGGTACATAACTCTGAGCTTGTCTGCACTGCATGAGTAGCCACAAAGTACAGTCCCAACATGGACAAGTTTTAGAGGATTGCCTGTGAGGGACTGTCTGGGAACAGTACCGTTAGCTGTTTAGTCAGAGACCTAGAGGAGATGTCATCAGGGCATTACTCCATACAAAGTGCTACAGATCTGGTAGTATTTAGTGAGCACGATAGTGCTAGTTGCATTTCTTGGGGACTGAGACTTATTGCTCTCATTGTTTCATTTGCAAAGAGTGAAGCTGAATGCAGGTCAAGTTGAACAAGTGGGATTTTATTAAACTCTGGGGATTGCTTTGTCCATGGGTCTGGTTGCTTCCAGCGTAACTCTACCAGTTCGGTTTCCCTGGTGTCCCTTTAATAACTGTCCCTCCAGGGAAAAGTAAGAAGTTCCTCAGTGTGCATATATATATAGGGCCTGGAAAGACCACCCAGATATTGGCTCATGGGCATGTATTTTTATGTTCGAATGTTCCTTTTTAAAAATTCATAAGAAACTATGCAGTCTAATTGACTGAACTGGGACTGCAGATTAGGAACTCCTGAATTTAGTCACTTAATTTCTCTCAACTAAATACAGCCTGACAGTAAGTGGGCAGAACTCCCATTGAAGGCAGAAGGAGTTGCACATGGTTACTTCAAGGGCTTAATTTGGTCTTGAGTCTTAGTTTCCCTCCCAACTAAGTGGAGATATTTTCCTCACTTCACACAGGGGGTTGTAGAAATTAATGAATGTTTCTACATCATTTTTAATATGTAAAGTACTACAAAGCCCCCAAATACATTATTATTAGTATACTGTACTCTGAGTACAGTATAAACCACTCTTCACACACAGCAATCGATCGCTGGAAAAGAACTTATGGATTTTCTGAGTTTGAATGGAATAAGGTCCCTACAATTTGGAAAGAAACAACATACACCATACAAATGTTGCTGTTCTTTGCTTTACATTTTACTACTAATGAATAAGAAAGGCCCATGTTAAGAGTTTGTAACTTGACATCATGGGGTACGCAGGTGGCACCTCCTCCTGACTGCTCTGGGGAATAGCTCTCTTCCAGGTCCAACACCTCCCCTTGTCATCTCTCCACCCTGTTGTCCTCGCTCTCTCACTCTGCAGCCCCTCTTTTGCTCCGGGAGCTGCAGCTTCCTCTTCATGACTCAGCCCTCCGACCAGGTCACTATGGAGTTTACCCTTCCAGGGTATAGAGTCTCACTGGACCCATTGTCCAAGCAATGCCACTGTCAGTGGCTGGGAGGGGAACCCAGGCATGCACACTACTCTGGGTTCCAGCCCAGGGACCCTACAATGCGCTGACAAGATCTGCTCAGTCTTCAACCTTGCTACTTTCCCCCTGAGCTGCTTCTTACTTCTCCTCCACCCTTCTCTCTTTTGAGTATGCTCTTCCCTCAAGGCCAGGCTCCCACTCTTTCCCTGAGTTCCCTTTTTCCCCTCTCTAATGCACAGATGATGGCTGCAGACTGCCTCACTACAGTCATTTCTGTTGCCAGTTTCCTACTCAGTTGAGCTCCATATTCCAAACACCAGCTGCTTCTCCGGCCTTAATCCTTTGTGTGTGGCCTGTCCCACTAATTGGCCCCTTTCTCAGCTTCCTTCGTCCTGTCGGGGCTGATGTGGGCTGAACACCCCACCATACTTGGCATCATTAAAGCACAATGCAAAAAGCACTGCCTCATAATTTAAACAGCACCAACTTATGCTCTGTTAATGCATAGTTCATTCCCAGGTTATTTCGTAAGAACTAAGGACCAATCCAGTGATTTCAATGCTAAAAGGCAAAAGTCTTCTTGCATTAATCAGTTTAAATTGGCTTTTACTGGAAAGGAGAGAAGAAGCATGTCTAGAAGTAAGCATATAATATTTCAAGTGGGAATACCATGCCCTCTTTTTTATTTAAAGTGTTACATTTAAAAAATGCCTCCTGCAAGACACTAGAGCTATAGTGACAGAAGCACACAGTATAAAATTTATTACAGAACAGGTGCTTTTTTGTTAATTCTGTACTTTTTTGGTGGTTTATATCCAGAAAACTCATTTGTATTCAGTTAAATGCAAGCTCAAAGTATGTAAATTACACAGCGTGTGTTATGAAACAAGTAATTTAAAATTAAACGTCTACATTTTTTCAATTTATTTTTCTTTTCATGGACCAATGCAATTTTAATTCATCCCAAAAGTGACACCCAGGCTATGTCTACATTACGAGCGGGGTGTGTGATTCCCAGCTCTAGTGTGTGAGTGGCCATGTTACTATGGGCAGCGGCATTACAGCTTAGCAGTGCGGAGTATAAACCCACCTGAAAAAGGTGAGTACTGGTGAAGACTCCCTGTGGGATGCAATGAATCAGCTCATCCCTATCTTGTTTGGCCGTGTCCCTCTCCTACTTCCAAGGCAATGGTTCCAAGCCCAGACAAAAGACAGGTTGCAGGAATCTAGTTCCACTTCAATCACCTTCTGAGTGGACTGCCCAGCCCTAGGAGTTTTCCACCAAGAGGTCAGAAGCTGGCAAAACTCTACAGTGAATCAATCCCCATATTTATAAATTGGTTTGCACTCCTTGAATGTATGTTACTCTAAATGCAAAGCACATTACAATATAATCATTATTCAGTCATCATTAATTTATCATCATAAAAAGTCTAATCTGATCAGATTGAATTTATCATCATCATCATTTCTCTGAATAGGCCACATTGAGCCAAATTCTCTGCCAATGTAAAATGGCACAGCTTCTTTGAAGTTAATGAAGTTGCACCAATTTATACCAGCAGAGGATTCAGCCCTTTGTCTTTACTTGAAATGGAACTATATACTATGTAAACATGAACAGTCTGACTTCAGCAGTCAAAAAAGCAGAGACTTTGTCCCTTACTTTGTTCTTTTATCCAGGTTTTGCAAAAAATCTCCAATTTGTAAGTGATCTTGCATGTCTTATGTACTGTAGTATTTTCACAGATAATAAAAATAGAGGTGGAGTAAGGAGGAAGGTTCATAGAACCTTTCATCTCTAGGTTCCTGATCCACATCTGGCCCACACCAATAATAAACAGAGTAGCTATTTGGTAGCTCATGTGAAATGAGTTGGTGGTCTCACTCCAGGTCCTAGAAGACAATTATCCACATCATAATTGGCACCCTCATTGTACATTTCCACAGAAAGGACGAGGTATGAATGATCATAGAAATAGTTGTCTTCATCAGTAGAAGTGGTCTCAGCAGGAAAACAGATAAGAATGTCATACTGGGTCAGACCAAAGGTCTTCCGACAGTGGCTAATGTCAGATGCTTCAGAGGGAACGAACCGAACAGGTATTCAAGTAATCCATCCCTTGTCACCATTCCCATGGGACACATCGGTGTGGTGTACAGCACTTCTGCTACCTGTGCTGTAACTGTTGTGTCAATGATTAGAGGTCTTCAGTCTCCATTAGTATCTAACAGCTTTCACAAGAACTAAATTTTTTTTTAATTGGAGTTTAAAGCCTAGTTTAATACTCTTCATCCGTGTCAGCCTGACACTCCAGAGATTGAACAACAGGTTCAAATAGGCTGCACCAAAATATATTTCCTAATTCTGCTTCAGAAACAGGCCTACACCTAACCAGGGTAAAAGGGCAGTTCAGTTTTCCATGCCTATTCAGTCATTGTTTCCCAGATAAGACTGTCAACAAAGTGTCAATTAATGTCAATTGTGGTAGTATTAGCTGATGTGATGGAGGTCTGTCCACCAAACTGAACTGAATTTACCAAAATCAATTTACATAGGCCAAAGAACATCACATGGATCAATAATAAAAGCCATTTGAAAGGATGTGATTATAAACCTTTCCATGAATACATAGGGTGTTAGTGACATTTTGGACTACATACATAACCACAAATGTGTTGTAATTTCTATTTTGTAACTGCATATTATTAGGGTAGTTTACATTTTGCTTTAGCTTTTTTCTCATTTTCTTCATATTTATACCCTGTAAAATCCAATTAAGTACTTCAAAAAGTTTTAAAATAAAACATTTACTTAATATATAGACCAACAAGTCCTAAAATATCCAATCAGATTTTTCAGAGTAATCAAAGTGCTCTCTAGGGAACTGTTGGTGTACAGGCCATACTTGGCAGGCCAATGAAAAGTAGATTTATACCCAAGCTAGCCATGAACTAAGCATTTATGTAGGCAAGCCCTTAGTCAGGGGTCGGCAACCTTTCAGAAGCGGTGTGCCGAGTCTTCATTTATTCACTCTAATTTAAGGTTTCGTGTGCCAGTAATACATTTTAACGTTTTTAGAAGGTCTCTTTCAATAAGTCTATAATATGTAACTAAACTATGGTTGTATGTAAAGTAAATAAGGTTTTTAAAATGTTTAAGAAGCTTCATTTAAAATTAAATTAAAATTCGGAGCCCCCCAGACCAGTAGCCAGGACCTGGGCAGTGTGAGTGCCACTGAAAATCAGCTCGCGTGCCACCTTCGGCACATGTGCCATAGGTTGCCTACCCCTGCCTTAGATAGTAAGCTCTTTAGAATAGTTTTCATCTCTTAGCCACAAGTTTGTGCAATGGGCCTCGGCCTCTAGGCATAACCATTATAAAATAATAATAATGATAATTTTAATTCAGCCACTCTTTTTTAGTCAATTATCTGGATCATTCTTATTTCTAAAAACCCTGAAATTTAAAATTTCACACTACTATTGATCTCTTGCAAAGTCAGATTTTGCTAATGAATTTTCGACCCTGCAATTGGCCCCACTCAAAACTTCCACTGCATTGTTTTAATTTATGTTTTTTAAATACTTACTTCCAGGCTGCCGAACAGTGTTAAAAAATGAATCCTTGGCTCAGATGGAACAGTCAGATTAGAAACCAGTAAAGAGAGAGATTGACAGTGAAAATGTGAACAAACCCTTAAGTACAGTATAGTGATGCTACCAGGCACTGTTGAGATAAACAAGTGACATTTTCATTTGCAAGTATTCATATTTCATTCTAGATCATGTTTGCCCTATTTGCATCTTTGGCATTAATGCATCAAATATCCTACAATGTAATCCTTCTCTCAGCAATTATCAATGAACTATGAAATAGTATTAAATAGAATTAATTAGAAGTTTTAATGAATCATGTCTGTCCTCATTTATTATACAATGTAATTTTCAAGGAGTGATTAATTATGATCTACAGATGAGTGAATGGTTAATGTAGTTTGTTAACCTTACTAAGGAGTTACAGTATGCAGAGTGAGTTAGTTCTCCTCTATTATTGGCACATACTTATATGCCCACCATCAGTTTAAGTGAATGGAAAGGTTTTAGTGACTTTGACATTAAGATGCAGAGTCAGCTAGTTACGCAGTTTTCCCTATATTATACTGATGTAACAAAAGACAATGGCATATGTTCAAAGCAGCACATTGGAAATCATATGCCAAACTTTTGTTACTTTGCAATATTTGTAATGCATAATCTGTGTTTTACCTAAAGGTATCTGAAATTACTGGTGTTTGCTTAGTTTTTAGCATGTAGTACTGTATTGCTGTCATTATAGCTTCATGATTAAATGCTTTTTCCAAATGTTAAATATGATCTGGTCTTTGCTAGTCATTTGTGAAAACTATATTCCGAATTTTTCAAAGCATTCCATGGGATTTAGCCACACAAGTTTAATTGGAAGCTGTGTGGCTGAATCATGGGAGCCGTGTGTAGGGATGAGTGCATTGGTTCAGGTAAAGAAAGAATTTTCTCAAAACTAAAGCCTTTCAAAAAGCATTGAAAAAGTTTGAATACGTCCCCCTCAGTTCCCCCCACACACTTCCCCAAACATTAGTCTCACTTTGCTTCCTGGGTCTAGCTGGGACAGGAAACTTACAGTGTCAATAAATAATCTTTAAGGCTGCAGCTGTTGTCACAGCACTTCTGAACTAAGGAGTTGAGTAGGAAGTACAGGAAATACAAGGCTCATAGGACTGGCACTCCAGTTTCACAGATCCAAGAGGTTCAGATAAGCCTGTTCAGATGCAGCTGTTTGAGTTTATGCTACAAGGTGCTTTCAGTTCACACAAGACATTAAATTGAGGTCCCTTTTTACCCGCTGGCGTCTGTCCTGGTGGAAGTTAAACATCCAATCACATTTTAAAAAAAGAATTGAGGGTTATACCTGTGACGTTGCATCCCATAAAGCTTTAAGGAAATGTGCTTATGAATGTATATATGACATAGCTGGAATATGTTTTATGCTACATATGCCATGTAACATATCTATGTAAAGGTTATGATCTACTGAATCTATTCCTCCTATTTGTATGCATGCATCGTTTTTGTGTTCGAAGTTATGAATATTGGCTGTGTACTTGCTTGATTTCTAAGTAGCCTTAGTAAAGCATTTGGTCAGCTTCTTGAGAAAGGAATGTGCAAGTTAAGTGCTTCTTGATTGGGTACTTAATGGACAATGGATCTTGGAAGGCTGCAATCCACATAAGAAGTCTACTTGAGGACGTTCAAGGCAGCATGTGAACCATGGCTGCTACCTCTAAGTTCTGAGTCATGCATGTACATGTGACTTTCCCATGTGACTCCAAAACTCCATCTTGGAGTTGGATTATGCATAGGAGAGAGGAGGTGGTCTCCACCTACAAGAGAAAGTCTATTTAACCTCCTGGGAAACCCCTCCATTTTGTCTTCAGCTGGCTCAACAGATAGCCTCTGCCAGGGCTGGCTCCAGGGTTTTTGCCGCCCCAAGCGGCGGAAAAAAAAAAAAAAAGCCGCAATCGCGATCAGCAGCAGCTCCACCGCGCTGCTTTCTTCTTCGGCGGCAGGTCCTTTTCTCCGCCCCTGAAGAGCCCGACATGCCACCCCTTCCCCTTGGTTGCCCCAAGCACCTGCTTGCTAGGCTGATGTTGCTAGTTATACCATGGCTCACATCAGTATCCAGCACTTTAAGTTTTATCAGGATAAACATGTACCTGACTAAAATATTTGTCTCTATCTGTCCGATGGTATTTCCTTTTGCTTAGAATGGCTAAAAGTACAGCAAGTTATGATTCAATATTTATAGTTCTGTACTCAGAACAGTAGACAGGAAAAGTTATTTTTCCTTTAACTGCATGGATAATTTTTTTTATAATGGCTTATATATTCAAAGATGTCATAGGCAGATGGGGTTAGCCAAGCACTGAAGTATTTTTGCCCAAGTTGAATGATTTGAGCAGGACTTGAATTACATGGGAATCCTCAACAGCTGATTAGGTGATTTCCATTGAACTCAAAAGATATCCTCATAGTGTGTGTGTGTGTGTGTACGTACGTACGTACACACACATGCATATTCTTAAAAGGAAAAGGAGTTCTATCAGAAAATATATCCCGGAACCTTGCTACATTGCCTTCTTATCCTATTAATATCAAGGCAGCATAGCTAGCAACAATCCTTTTCACAGATTCATAATTCATGTCTCTGCTAAAGGGGTATCTGATCAAATGAGCTATACATATTTCACTCTGTGTTTGCTAACACTGTCAGTTTACACAGCCACCAAAATAAAACTGTAATTCATTTCTTCTCAGCATTGGGGAGTTAAGAAAACACTGCTGCTTGAAAAATGAGGTTCTGAAAATGCCCCCAGTGGCCATGAAAGATCAATTTGAACTGAACTGTGTGGCTGTATGTCACCATTTATTGCCCGGTCATGTTAATGTTTAGTGTCCTCCAGCTATACATAGCATATCTCAGGTGTTAGCTTGGCAGCCGTCGGTAAACATACTTCTAAACTTCAGGAGAGGGCATTTGAAAATATATTTCAATAATTAAGAAACATCACCAGAATAACGTCTATGCATGAATAGACTATATCAATCAGAAAAACCTTAAGACAGAAGCCTTTCATTAAAGCGAGGGAAATATCATCTGCGGCATGAATCAATTTGTGAAGAGCTGGAACCACAGGACTCCTGTTAAAGGAAAGCTGCTGCTGAGACACATCAAAAGATCATCCTTATTGCCGAACAATTGCATGACCTAGTTTCCTGGTCAGCAACAGGCTTTTGTAGAAACTTCAGGAGCTGATAAAAAGCTCTCAAAAGTTAGCATACGTACTTTTATCTGTGACTCTAGTAAGGAGGGGGGATTTGAAAAGATTTCATGGCACTTTTACCTTAGATTTAGTTGTACATGTCATATAAACTTAGGGCCAATAAGGTAAGAGTATTTGCTAATGGGTGTCAAACTAATTGGGTCCTGTGTTAATATTCTTTTGCCTATCACAGACTTATAGCACAATAAAATGTAGTGGAAAACCTATTTCACCAAATAATAAAGATTTACTCCATACATCTATGGAGCTAGTCCGCTCAGTTCTATGTCTCCTTCAGCAGCAGGTCTTAGTGTATAAGTACCTAAATAGTACACAGTTCAGAATTCAGATGTGCATCATAAAATGAGTGTAAAAAACCAAGAAGGTAGGTTTAAATGATATTGAAAGGGAGAAAGACAATTCTCTGAACTGGATCTATGAAATGGAGTCTGGTGACATAATGAAAGCAGGCAGACAAAACTGACAGCCAAATGTATGCTCAGAGCCAATATATAGGAAAGGAAAAAGCTTATGTTGGACCTAGCTCAAGACAGATCTTTGTTGTCATTGTCCACATAGCTCATAAGAAGGCAGAAATCTTTCCTTCGGAGACCAAAAATCAAAGTTGTACTTAAGTCATAAAAAATGTTTTCTGCTATTTACCAACCCAGCCTCTGCCTTACTACTTGTTGGGCCAGTCTCAATCTTGACAGGACTAACCCACACTTTACAAGTTAGGCTTCCAAGACAAGAAAATTGTTCTGCCTAGAGGTGGCTGAAATAGTCTTTCATTGATGCCTGCTATAGGGTTCATTAACTAGGAGGAAATATCACCAAAATTGAAAATACTGTCAATATTTTTACTGTACTTGTAGGAGGATATTACTACTCATTTTTCTAATCTAAGACTGGACAAGCTGGTCCTGATTGTGCATTGTATTTGGTCTGGTTCCCTTCATGGGTGACCTACTCTATGTGCTAAAATAGAGTTAGGCAATTTTTCCAGCAATACTAAATTTTTCCCACAATACATTTTTCAAGGCATTGAAACTATTTGTGAATTCAGGTCAAATTCGGTGAAGAATTTCAGCCAAAAAATTATTTCTCCCCCCCCCCCCCCAAAAAAAAAAGTTGGAACAGTTCATTTAAATCATGTCAAAACAAAATATTTCAACATTTCATTTTGAAATTGAGCTTTATTTATTTTTAAAAAAGTAATACAAAACCAAAAAAGGGTGAACATGCCCCAAAACAAAATGAAACAAACAAAATTTAAAAAAAATGGTTTGAAGTCAAATGAAACGTTTCGTTCAACCAGAAATGTGTATGTTTTTCATTGCAGGGAGGAAAAAAAATGAAAAATTTCAGTTTGAATCAGTTCAGCCCACCACCCAAAATATCAATGGTTCACTCATCTCTGTGCTGAAGGTCGCAGACTAAAGCCATTTTGACTTTGACTCAGAGGGAATGTCTACTTTTCCTGTGCTCTCTTGTACAACAAGTCAGAAAATTGTGCAGGCAGATTAACAGTATTGAGGGAGGATCACTTCTCATACCCCAAAGTCCATCAAGGTACTACCTGGCAGCTCCATAGAGACAGATATGGAAAGGGAGAGCAGACAATACAGACAGGCAGGGCCGGATTAAGGCTGTGAGGGGCCTAAGGCTAATGGGAGGGAAGGGCCTAAGTATGAATTACAGATTTACAAAAAATGTACATAGATAAACATTTGACTTCATAATTTTTTTTGCAAATTAACAGATTTAGTCTATTCTCACAACACTCAGTTCTTCAAATAAACATTTTTTCCCCAAGCTTAGCTGTGGCAAAGTCATGAATGATGTCATTGTAATTCAAAGACTTGATAATTTCATTCTCAATGCTCAAGAGGGACAAAGCACTGAGATGCTCTTGAGTCATGGTGGATCAGCGGACATTTTTGACCCTTGTAAGAAGAGAGAAGGAACGTTCTCCACTACAGTTTGTGATCATTAGTGATCTGACCCAAATACAGCCATAATGCTGTAAATACACTGGCCCAAATACATACACTGGCCCAAATACAGCCATAATGCAGTTTCAACATTTGGGAAACATTCTATCACATTGGATTGAATGATAACTCGGTACATCCAAATAGATTTGCTTTTGTCATCTTTTCTCTCTATAGATCAGAGTGATGTGAATTCAACAAATTGAATGAATTCTTTAGTAAAATCTACTGAGAGACTTTCTGGGTACTTCTGACACAGATGTTTGATACTTTCACAGATGTTGGAATTTGAATTGTTAGGCAAAAAATTTGTGACTACACTAAAGGCTGTCAACATTTTCGTAAGCCTCGATCCGATGTGATGAAGGTTGTGATGTTACACCCCATAATGCTTTATAGAAATATGCTTATGAGTGTAAATATGACATAACTGGAATATGTTGTATGCTAAATATGCCATGTAACATATTTTTGCAAAGGTTATGTTCTTCTGCATGTCTTCATCCTTTTCGTATGCATGTATCATTTTTATATCTGAAGTTATGAGCGTTGGCTCTATGCTTGTATTTAAAGTGTTTGCCTTAGGTGCTTTCTACAGTAGATTTGGTCAACATAGTGTGAAGGGGTTATTCAAGTAATTGGGAGTACTTGGTTAACAAAGGACCTTGATAGACACCAATCCACATCTGAGCTTTCCTGAGAACATCCTGAAGAAAACTGAGTCATGCATGGGCATGTGATTTGCCCATGTGACTCCAAAACTCCATTTTGTAGCTGGATTCTACACAGGGGGAGAAAGGGGTTTCCACCCACGAGATAGACTATATATGCCCCTGGGAAAACCCCTCCATTTTGTCTTCAGCTGGCTCAAGAGATAGTCTCTCCACCCCAAAGAGATGCCTGCAAGAAACTGGCACGAAGGACAGTAACTACAGGGGTGTGAGTGATTGCTGGACCCAGTCTAGAAGGAGGCTAGTCTGTCAAAGAAGCTTGTTGGAACATCTCTGAGGGTGAGATTTACCTGCATTTAGTTTCCTACTGTATTAGGCGTAGACTTGCATATTTTATTTTATTTTGCTTGGTGATTTACTTTGTTCTGTCTGTTATTACTTGGAACCACTTAAATCCTACTTTTTGTATTTAATAAAATCACTTTTTACTTATTAATTAGCCCATAGTATGTATTAATACCTGGGGGGTGAGGGAGCAAACAACTGTGCATACTTCTCCATCAGTGTTACAGAGGGCGAATAATTTATGAGTTTACCCTGTATAAGGTTCATACAGGGTAAAACGGATTTATTTGGGGTTTGTACCCCATTGGGAGTTGGGTATTTGAGTGCTGGAGACAGGATCAATTCTTAAGCTGTTTTCAGTGAACCCTGCAGCTTTTGGGGGATGTGGTTCAGACTTGGATCTGTGTTTGTAGCAGACAAGCATGTCTGGCTCAAACAAGGCAAGGCACTGAAGTCCCAAGCTGGCAGGGAAAACAGGCTCAGAGGTAGTCTAGGCACATCAGGTGGGAATCTCAAGGGGGTTTCTCTGATCCAACCCACCACAAAAGTATTAACTCTGAAGGCCTCCTTGTCACTTAATGAGTGAGCAGTTGCATTGTCTCATGTCTTCTGTCTTTTGTGGCACTTGGCTGACTTATACTCATCGTCAGCAGTCCTTGCAGCCCCCTGAATTTCATGCTCATCAAAACTATCCCACATTTGTTGAAGACTCCTCATTAGGTTTATAGCACTGGAAAGGTTAATTTGAGCACTTTGCAAGCTTAGACTGCACCTGCTGAATGGCTGAAATATATCATTCCAGACCTCACACAAAATACCAGTTTCCAAAGTGCGCATTACATCACTTAAGATCTTCAGATCTTTTCTGGTAGTTGATTTTTAAGATTAATCATCCTTGATGCTCTCTGGGGCTTCAAGGATCTTGGGGGTATTCCAGAACAACTGCATTCACAGCTTCAGCATTGGCACTCTGTGTCCCTGAGAGTGATTTGGGCACTGGGCATCCCTTTGGTAGTAAATCTCTACGAATCACCCAATGACTGCAGAGAAAAAAATTGTACAGTTCTTGGACAAATCCAAAAAAAGAAACTGCTTCAACACAACAATCCATGGCAGACTGGCCAAGAAGGTTGAGTGAGTGTGCTGCTCATGGTATGTAATCAACCAAAGCATTGCACTCTTTTATCTTGCCTGCATTCCTGAATATTTACCACTCATATTATTTGCATTGTCATAGCTTTGGCCACAACCAAGTCTAATGTCAATCCCACTTTTAGGGTGGAAACTGAGTATGTACAAGTTTCTCCTGTGTGGCTGGGGATGTTTATGAAGGTCCTGAAACGCTCAACTGGTCCGCTGGGTAGCGCATAACACAAGATGACAGTCAGCTGATCTACATGTGACACCTCTGGTGTTGAGTCAATGGACACTGAAAAATATCACACATCTTTGATGTCATCTACAATGGCCGATAGCATCTTCTTTGCCAGCAGTGCAATGAATTCATCACAAATCTCTTTGATAGATATGATGTATGGCCTTTTCCACTATTTATGTTTTCATCGATGTGCTGAGCTAAGAAAGGGTCAAACTTAGCGATTAGTTCTAGAACACCAAGGTAATTGCCATTGTGTTTCAATCCAACAGTCTCATCTGAGCCACAGAATGACAGTTTTTCTTGTTCAGCAAGAAAAACTATTGTTTCAGCTACACGTCTGAGAATGTTCTTCCAATAAGCACGAGCTTCCAAAACTGGTTTTCCATTTGGGTATCAATTCTGCCACTGACTTTCTTTCAGGCATGGTAGCTGCTAATTGACAATGCATGCTGCTCACTCATTGCATGATTGGTAATGTATGCAGTATTCTTCCAATCACTGAAGCCTTCGCAGAATATTCCCCACTTTTTGATATCAGAAAACAGGCGGCAATAAAAACAGTACACTTTCTTAGAAGGCAAATAGATGAGCCACTCTTGCTTGCCAACCTGTTTGTTAGGCTTCACATATTCAAACGCTGATTTCGTCAGAATGATTCTGATTGGTGTACTCTCGCTTAGTCAATGAAAAGTCAGCATCTAGATTCTGGCATTTCTGCGGGCACTTCAAAGTCCAATATGCAATGAGATCTTGAGAAGTCATGTCCCATTCACCTGGATCATTGGGGAAGGATATTTTTATATTACTATCACTGGGAAAGTCTTCACAGGAGTGGGGAGAGAAGTCACAGGAGGCTGCTCCTTTACATTGGGCGCAGGCACAGCAGGTTCACTTGGGTGGATATTCGCCTGGACTTCCTCACCACCAGACTTAGTAGGGGGAAAAAACATTAGGCGAGAAGGAGTACCTTTCAGTACTATATCTTGTCTTTGCCGTCTTTCTTTGGCCTCCTTCAATTTCTGCCATCCTCCTTTCTCTGACATGGTTTCTATTGTTCAGTGTACTTCTGTGTACAAAGTTCAACTTCAGATGCACTTCACTTACTTCCTAAAACCTGCTTCTACAGGTGCTGTATTTCTCTCCTACTCCCCCCACCCCGCTTGATATTTCTACCCAATGTGACTGAAAATATTTGCAATTTCTAGGAGGCAGTTTCCCAGAATCTGGTGTTATCTACCCCACCTTCCTACCATTCACTTGCTGACTGAACTTTTCCTCACTCAGAAAGATATGGTAGATGTTGCCCCTCCCCCCACCCCTTGAAATTTTGGAACCTCAGTTAGGCCCTGTGCACTAGCCAGAAGACAGGCTGTATTATCTTGGGGCAGAAGGATATGGAACAGATTTCTATGCCACTTTTTGAAGTGAAATGTTTTTAGTTGTTTTCATTCGCTCCTGACTTGAAATGTTTTGGTGGGTGGGGGAGGGAAAGAGAGAGCACACTCACATACAAATATAAAAATGTGTGTGATCACGTGCCAATCTCTATTCACCACATGCCAAAATTCACATAAACACAGTTATTTCCAAATCAATAGGTTTTGAATTTCCAGTCCAATCAGTGAAAAGATTTGGTCCCTCAACATTTCACAAAGAGCAATATTTTTGAATAGGGCTAGAAAACCACAGAGAAACAAAAAGATGCAAATATTTTTACAACCATATTCAGCCATTTCACCCATACCAGCACTGTATATTTTAGGGTGACCTATGCCATGTTGTGATGCCCTGAAGTAGAGAGTTTTCACTATTTAAAATATGAAATGCAGGGATGAGTTAATACAGTACACTGCAGAGTATCCAGTCACACTTTGAAGCTTCATGCCTATTTCTTTGAGAAGAGAAAAACTGGTTCCTAAAGCTTCAAGTAACTCACATTTCATCCATTTTGAATGAACTCAGAAATGAAGACTCTTTCAAGAGTCATATTAGCTTCCTTAATGATAAAAAAAAGTTCGTTTTTTCCCCCCTGGTTTTTTTAAGCTTACTGTTTGTTTCTCTCTGTCCTCACACAGCTCTGTCTATCCATCCAAAGAACTGTTAAGGAGTCACAATCAATCCAGATGCTCTACCATTTAAATCAGCATATCCCCAGGCTCTGCTGCTTACTTAAGTTTCAGTGCTGCCATGCTTCACTGCACAAGTGCTTTCTCTCCCCTGCTCATAGCTTTATGAGGCATGTCTTTCATACTGGAAGTACTACAGAGTAGAGGATGCCTGAACTCCAGAAATAGGCAGCAAACCAGAGCACTCACTACCCAGGCTAAAGTGTTTTATCAGGGATTCTGCCAGGACAATTGCCCAGTTCACAGTCATGCATGGGGAGTAAGGCACAGGAGAAGTGTTGGGCAGCACTTCTTTGAACTGTACTGCAGATGGATAGCTGGGGCTGAGTGAGTAGGAGTTTTGAAGGATCAAGTCAGGGAACTTTTATTTATGGATATGAAAGTACCAAGCTCTCACTGGAGATTTGCCAACCTTTCCCTTGTTCATCCAGCAGGGGTTGGTTGAGTATTCTTTTGAGCAGCAATGGGACTCATGCTCCCTACGGAGCGAGCACATCATCTCTGTAGAACTCATTCAGTCTCTCACACTAGGGTAGAACTATTGATTTCAGAATCCAGTCTCTCCTGCCTATAAGTAAGCAGCACTACTCATTTGTTTGATGCTTCATAAAGAAGGCTGGAATGAAGTGAAATGGATGACAGGAGTTAGTTGAAAAACGAAGTTGATACAACCCTTAAATAGCGGAGTGGGAGAAAGACATAGTAAGATATGCAAAAGCTTTTTAAAATTAGAACTTTTTTCTAAAATATTTTTGTCAGATCCCTTAGTTTTACATGCACCATTCACTCTTCTTGCTGTTAACTGCACTTTTCAAGTGTGTGCATCATCATCTCCATCATTCTCTTTTATTGGAGCAGTTCAAAGGCTTTTTGCTGCTCCAACTGGACTTTTTTTCCTGATACACAAGGCACAACCTACATCACAGTAGTACTTCTAGACACTTATCTAGGGAAAGCTATTAGGTCTTCAGATAAATGCTTATTATTAGCTATAGAGTTAGCAAGAGTGCTACCTTTGGACATAGATCAAATAAGCATTGTGCTTATTTCTTATGGGAATTTAAAGAAAACACTTGACAAGAGATAGCTATATTCTATGAAAGGTCACAGGAGGGAAAGAGGCTGCTGTTTGCATGTTTTGTATTTTATAGTGAAATCCTGCATCTCATTTCCCTTATCTAGATATTTATTATTAAGAGGCCCGTTCAATAACAAAATCAAACCAATACACTAATTTGCAATAGATATTGAGTTTTAATGTGCGTTTCAAATAAAAGGCCAAATTATACCTCAGGCTTGAACATTCAGCCCTTACTCCCAGGAGTTACCCCCTGTAGTCATTGTTGGCACAATCACAGCTAGAGCAGCAAAGGTGGCACTATACCACTTTTACACTTCACCTGATCCTAGGCTAGCTGGAGAGGCACACTGGCTCCCAGCACAAGTTTAGAATAATCTGAAGACTACTCTACTTTACTACACCAGCTAAAATGGACCCTAAAGTAGTCTGGGTATCAGAGGAGCACATTGCACTCTGGCTCATGCCCTTTGGCCCTCTTCTTCCCCTGCACAATGCCAGCGATGCTGGAAGGGGCTTGGAGACACAAAGTGCCTACCATATGGCCCACTGATTTCAGTAGTGTTACTCACATGAGCAAGTGTTGTAGAAGCAACTTCTCTGTGGATCACTGGTGCCTTAATGCATTTGCAGGGGTGGCTGAACCCAGCTGGTGGGCAGCAGTGAACACCTCTCTTCACAATCACAACCTTCTAAGATCACTGATGACTGGGATTAGCATTGAAAGGTTCAATAGATAATCGCCCATGTTTGTTCTGGGAGGGGTAATACTTTTCAGCCCTAAGCAGTTAACTTGTGACAGCTCTTATTACCATTTTCCATTTGCATTCCAAATGTAATGAAAAAACACAGTTTCTTCTGTTAGGAACACATCATCATATATTTGCATTTGGGAAAGGGTAAAATCAGCTATTTTCATCATCAGTTTCACTACACCCTTTGTACAACTTTACCAATTAAACCAAGACATGATGTTTTTAACAGTAGACTTCTGTTAATCAATATGGCATAAGTATGTCAACAAAATACATATAATAAGCATTCTTTTCATAATGAGATTGTGGAGAGAAACTGCTGGATATTTCAGGGTGGTATACAAAGTAGATGTTTAGAACAGATGACTTTAATGGAACTGGGAACCATGAACGGGTAACCTACAACATATTGTTTAATTGTTAGCAACAAAATGCTGATTTTTTTTAAAATCAGTAACTCAGTCTTATGCAAGATAGAATGAGGAGCATCCTCACTCCAAACTGTGGCCAAAGCATAGATATTGAAAGAAATTTACCTACTTCCCTAAATGGTTTGCTATCCAAAGTAGAGGTCTCCACAAAGAGATTGCTCTTGACAGCAGCCTCCTCCAGTTTAAATTCCAGCTCAAGCACTTCTGCTGGTTTCAACAGTAGCAGTATGCCATGGAAAGAGAGGAGATTCTTCAGGTGAGACCCCAAATCATTTAGGGCTTTGTAGCTAAAACTGATACTTTGGGATCTCCACTGGCTTCCAGCGTGTTTCTGGAATTCAAAGCATTGGTACCATGTGCTCTAGATATGAAAACCTACTTAAGTGGGGATCTGCATTGTGGACTAGCATCAGTTTCTGACTGGTGTCATCCCCATGAAGAGCTCAATACAGTAATCCAGTCTCAGAAGACATTGATCACCATGGCAAGGTCTGCATCAGATACAAGTGTTTATATTGGGGTCAGTTCTGGTTCCTTCCCCAGAAGATGCAGAGGGGTGTGTCTGCAGAATAGTTGTGGCTCTCCTTCTGCTGGGTGTGAACAGCAATTGTTTATCCTGTTCTGAGGATAGCTTTTTGGGAGCTTGTGATGGAGGAATCAATCCATTCTTGTGAAGCACAGCAAAATCAGCCACATGAGCTACTAGAGCCATGGTATAGTATGGTATGAAGATGACAGGGAGGAGAATCATTTCCCTGAATCCCTGCAGATCTCACAAGAGTGCAGCCCTGTTATGGCAGCTTTATGTTAGGCCTACTCCTAACTCAAACATGTTTGTGTTCTCTTAAAACAGAATCATTCTAAGGATTAACTGCAAACTTACTTAGCCAGTTTAAAGAAAATCCATTTACTTTTACACGCAGAAAAGTTCGCTTCATTCCTTGCCCATCTCTGACTGTGGCAAATGGTCTTACTATCTCCCCAGAAAAAGAGCAGTTCAAGTTTCCCAAAGCAGCAGTAGGATCCTGAGGTGTGCCACCCACAGCTGCTTAAAACAACCTGTCGTGCACAAAATGGCAGGGCATACATTGTACCCACCCTCCAGAGAGACTGGAGACCAAGAGGGTTCTCAGACTCATGTTTAAATCTGCCATAAAGTAGGACTCGATAGCAACACAGCAAGACAGATGGATATGGCCAAGAAAGCGGCCAAAAGGTGAGACATCGAACACAATAAGAGGGTTGGAATACATGGGGTTGTGGGGGGGGGGGAGGGGACTAAAACAGTTGCAAAACCCAATCAGTTTTAGCTTGCATTTTGGCTGTAGATAATGTGTTTCTCAACCCAAGCCACTACCCCATACAATATTTCAGTTATAGTTTATTATATACAATAGTATATTTAATTACTATATTTCATTAATCGGATTATAACAGCATGATGGCAAATTAGTGACCAAATCAAGTTATGATGTCCAAATATTCTATGCCATTATCTGGGTTTACAACTAGATATGAAGAATCACTGAGAAAAGCAAACACCACAGTATAAATTGCACAAGTCCACTTCTTCCAAATCATGATACAAAGAAAACACCTTGTTTTTTTATTATATATAGAACTATGCATTTATTTCTCGCTATCCATTTGCATCAAATGACAATAGCCAGTTATCACCAACCGTTGATTGATACAAATATAAAACAATACTGTTAATCTGCATTATAAACCCAGCAATATTGAGATATTACTGCATCACCCCAGGCAGTTCTGTGGCTGAGATTTATAAAATGAAATATCTGCAGTATGTATGTATCATGAATCCTGACAAGCAGGGACTGAAGCATGTTGTGGATCAAGCAAAAACCATGCTGCTAGTCCTGGTGGAACTATACCTTTACAAAACCTTGTTCATTCCCTGCACTTGCATACAAACTAAAGCCACTAGCATGCAGCATCAGTGCTCACTTTATAAAGGTAGCGGGGCTGCTTCAACAACTGGACACCAAAACAATATGAAATTAGCGAGGGAGAATTAAATCAATAGTAGGTCCAGGAGCAGACAGTATGTTCTATCCTTTCAGCTGTTAGCAGGTGTGCTGGGTGCATACAGATAAGCCGATAATGGCTGATTCAATAGACTGGTAGCAAACACATGCTTTGCTAGAGATGACTTTTTAAGTCACCATACATCAAACAGACAGTGTCAGCCTTTGAGGATAAACCTGTGATGGCTTGTTGTGCTCTTTGAACTGCCTCTGAGGCCTAGAGACTAAAAAAGTGCCTGAATGTTCCTCTGAATCCATTGGGAGGATTGAAAGCTTCAAAGAGGAACACTATCACATCCAAGGGGAAATGCATTGATTGAGGGAACCAGTGTGAAATAGTCTTTAATAATTACCAGAAAGCTGGAATCGACTGGTGTTTTGCTCAGCTATATTTTATCTTTATTGGATTAACTGTGACACAGTAGGTTATGTCAAAGGAAATCTGCATGAATATTAAAAGTAAATGTGGTGTGAATAATAGATAACTTACATTAGATGCACCAGCATGCAGTAATTTTTATTCACCTACATAATTAGATTAAAACAAATCTCCTGAATAAAATACGTTGTTTTATAATACAGATTCAAAAACACACACACACACCCCTACAAAATTAGGACTATATGGATGATTGCTGGTATTTAAAGTGTGTGTGTGTGTGTGTGTGTGTACACAAATATGACACCTAAGAAATACTTTTCAAAGGATTTCTGGAAATAAGAAATAGCAGTAATAGTGAACATATATCTAGTTTAGACCAAAGTCAATAAAAAGTACTCTTAAGATCTACTGAGGACTTTTATAAAATATGTGATGGCTATTTTACTGTGACATTAAGATCAATGTCAGTTTTGAAGGGAGACAAGTTTATTACTCATTTAATTCCTGAAATGCATCTAGACACACTTCTGTAGATGTCCAGAGCTGGGGCATTCTGATTACTCAGATTCTAGTTTGTCTGTTCCTGTAAATAGTGGGTTTACCCTTATGGGAATGGCACTCAAGAAATACAGTTGTGTTGTATGGTCGTGTTTTGTTTTGGAATGGAAAAAGGCCAGATTTTTCAATCCTCAGCACCTGAAGTTACACTCCTAAAACTGAAGGCACTTGAATGAAAGTGGCCTGATTTTCAAGCATGTTGAGCCACAAAAGCTTTTATTGACTTCAGAGGTATTTGTGGGCTTCTGCTACTTCTGAGAGTCAGGCTAGTTACACAATGCCAGAGCGTAGTTTGAGGAGTATCTTTACTGGCCTTGCTCCTCAAGACCCAATGTTCATCCAACATTTTAGGTTTTAAGCAGAGCTGGACAAACAGCAAATTTTATTCCAGCCATCTATTACTCACAAGGATAAGAACATAAGACTGGCCATACTGGATCAGACAAAAGGTCCATCCAGCCCAGTATCCTGTCTACCGACAGTGACCAATGCTAGGTGTCCCAGAGGGAGTGAACCTAACAGGTAATGACCAAGTAATCTCTCTCCTGCCATCCATCTCCACCCTCTGACAAACAGAGGCTAGGGACACCATTCCTTACCCATCCTGGCTAATAGCCATTAATGGACTTAACCTCCATGAATTTATCTAGTTCTCTTTTAAACCTTGTTATAGTCCTAGCCTTCACAACCTCCTCAGGCAAGGAGTTCCACAGGTTGACTGTGCGCTGTGTGAAGAAGAACTTCCTTTTATTTGTTTTAAACCTGCTGCCCATTAATTTCATTTGGTGGCCCCTAGTTCTTATATTCTTATCTTATTCACTTTCTCCACACCACTCATGATTTTATATACCTCCATCATATCTCCCCTGAGTGTCCTCTTTTCCAAGCTGAAAAGTCCTAGCCTCTTTAATCTCTCCTCATATGGGACCTGTTCCAAACCCCTAATCATTTTAGTTGCCCTTCTCTGAACCTTTTCTAATGCCAGTATATCTTTTTTGAGATGAGGAGACCACATCTGTACGCAGTATTCAAGATGTGCGTGTACCATGGATTTACATAAGGGCAATAAGATATTCTCCGTCTTATTCTCTATCCCTTTTTGAATGATTCCTAACATCCTGTTTGCTTTTTTGACTGCCTCTGCACACTACATGGATGTCTTCAGAGAACTATCCATGATGACTCCAAGATCTTTCCTGATGAGTTGTAGCTAAATTAGCCCCCCATCATATTGTATGATTAGTTGGGGTTATTTTTTCCAGTGTGCATGACTTTACATTTATCCACATTAAATTTCATTTGCCATTTTGTTGTCCAATCACTTAGTTTTGTGAGATCTTTTTGAAGTTCTTCACAGTCTGCTTTGGTCTTAACTACCTTGAGCAGTTTAGTATCAACTGCAAACTTTGCCACCTCACTGTTTACCCCTTTCTCTAGATCATTTATGAATGAGTTGAATAGGATTACCCCTCTCCATTCTGAAAACTTACCATTTATTCCTACCCTTTGTTCACAGTCTTTTAACCAGTTCTCAATCCATGAAAGGATCTTCCCTCTTATCCTATGACAACTTAATTTATGTAAAAGCCTTTGGTGAGGGATCTTGTCAAAGGCTTTCTGGAAATCTAAGTACACTATGTCCACTGGATCCCCCTTGTCAACAAACATGTGGATCCCTTCAAAGAACTCTAATAGATTAGTAAAACATGATTTCCCTTTACAGAAACCATGTTGACTTTTGCCCAACAATTTATGTTCTTCTACGTGTCTGACAATTTAATTCTTTACTATTGTTTCAACTAATTTGCCCAGTACTGATGTTAGACTTACCGGTCTGTAATTTCCAGGATCACCTCTAGAGCCCTTTTTAAATATTGGCATTACATTAGATATCTTCCAGTCACTGAGTACAGAAGCCAATTTAAAGGACAGGTTACAAACCATAATTAATAGTTCCACAATTTCACATTTGAGTTCTTTCAGAGCTCTTGGATGAATGCCATCTGGTCCTGGTGACTTGTTACTGTTAAGTTTATCAATTAATTCCAAAACCTCTAGTGACCCTTCAATCTGTGACAATTCCTCAGATTTGTCACCTCCAAAGGATGGCTCAGGTTTGGGAATCTCTCTAACATCCTCAGCCGTGGACACTGAAGCAAAGAATTCATTTAGTTTCTCCGTAATGACTTTATCATCTTTAAGCGCGCCTTTTGTATCAAGATCGTCCAGGGGCCCCACTGGTTGTTTAGCAGGCTTCCTGCTTCTGATGTACTTAAAAAACATTTTGTTATTACCTTTTGAGTTTTTGGCTAGCTGTTTTTCAGACTCCTTTTTGGCTTTTCTTATTACATTTTTACACTTAATTTGGCAGTGTTTAATGCTCCTTTCTATTTACCTCACTAGGATTTGACTTCCACTTTTTAAAGATGCCTTTTTATCTCTTACTGCTTTTTTCACAAGGTTGTTAAGCCATGGTGGCTCTTTTTTTGTTATTTTACTGTGTTTTTTAATTTGGGGTATACATTTAAGTTGGGCCTCTATTATGGTGTCTTTGAAAAGTGTCCATGCAGCTTGCATGGATTTCACTCCAGTCACTGTACTTTTTAATGTCTGTTTAACTAACGTCCTCATTTTTGAATAGTTCCACTTTCTGAAATTAAATGCCACAGCGTTGGGCTTTTGAGGTATTCTTCCCACCACAGGAATGTTAAATGTTATTATATTATGGTCACTATTTCCAAATGGTCCTGTTATAGTTACCTCTTGGACCAGATCCTGCGCTCCACTCAGGACTAAATCAAGAATTGCCTCTCCCCTTGTGGGTTCCTGTACCAGCTGCTCCAAGAAGCAGTCATTTAAAGTATCGAGAAATTTTGTCTCTGCATTTCGTCCTGAGGTGACATGTTCCCAGTCAATATGGGGATAATTGAAATCCCCCACTATTATTGAGTTCTTCATTTTGATAGCCTCCCTAATCTACCTTAGCATTTCATCGTCACTATCATTGTCCTGGTCAAGTAGTCGATAATAGATCCCTAGTGTTATATTCTTATTAGAGCATGGAATTACTATCCATACGGATTCTATGGAACATGTAGATTCATTTAAGATTTTTACTTCATTTGATTCTACAATTTCTTTCACATATAGTGCCACTTCCCCCCTCCCCCCTGCACGACCTATTCGGTCATTCCAATATATTTTGTACCCCCGGAATGATTGTGTCCCACTGATTGTCCCCACTCCACCAGGTTTCTGTGATGCCTATTATATTAATATCCTCCTTTAACAGGAGGCTCACCCATCTTATTATTTAGACTTCTGGCATTTGTGTACAAGACTTTAAAAACTTGTCACTGTTTAGTTGTTTGCCCTTTTCTGATGTGTCAGATTCTTTTTATGTAAATGTTTCTTGTCTGATCTGGCCCATACTCTTCCATCCTCTCCTCCAGACTAAAACCTAGAGAATCTCTATCAATAGACTCTCCTCTAAGAGAAGTCTCTGTCCTATCTACATGCTCCTCTGCAGCAATCGGCTTTTCCCCATCTCTTAGTTTAAAAACTGCACTGCAACCTTTTTAATGTTAAGTGCCAGCAGTATGGATTCACTTTGGTTTAGGTGGAGCCCATCCTTCCTGTATAGGCTCCCCCATCCCAAAAGTTTCCCCAGTTCCTAATAAATCTAAAACCCTCCTCTCTATACCATTTTCTCATCCATGTATTGAGACTCTGAAGCTCTGCCTGCCTACCTGGAAATGAAAGCATTTCTGAGAATGCTACCATAGAGATCCTGGATTTCAGTCTCTTTCCTAACAGCCTAAATTTGGCCTCCAGGACGTCTCTCCTACCCTTCCCTATGTCATTGGAACCTATATGTTTCACGGCCACCGGCTCCTCTCCAGCACTACACATAAGTCTATCTAGATGATAAAAGAATTAGGAATTATTTCCTATTCTCTCCAAATTCTGTAAGTCTGAACAGAGAACAAAGGACAAGGGCTTATATCACTCTCCATGGTCATTGCTCTCATTATGGTGTTGTTCTGTTTTAACAAAATTTGACTGAAATTTATTCATTTTACATATTCAGTACTACATTGAATAAACATGGAATACTTGAGGCGGGGGTGGGGGAGGAGAAGAGGCAGTCAGTGGAGCTGTATCTAGCAATTCAGAAACACATAAGATAACCTTTCCTGACCACTCCTCTTGGAAGAGTTTCCAAGCGAGCCACCCTCAGAACTTCACAAAACAGTAAATAGGAGTCTTTTTTCCAAAGGGATCTTAGTGATCAAGTGAATTTCAGAGGAAGCTAGAGTTCTCTATTTAGCCATAGCATGACTATAGTGGACAACATTAGTACTTTAATAGTTACCAAAATTTTTCTTCCTTACATATAGACTGTGAAATAGCTGTGGTTACCAGGTGCTATTTGTTGGCAAATACTGAAGCTAAGATTTTCCAAAGTGACTATTATGGGCCTCAAGTTTTGGGGTAATCAGAAAAGCCCAGAGCAATACAACTTGGAAAAATCTGGCCCCTTTTAGATTTCTCAGGTTGGTCTCCGCATAATTGAGGTCCACAATATCGCTAGTCACTTTGGAAAAATCTTGGCCTGACTTGTCAAATGGTGATCATGGTGTAGCAGGGGCTTCAGTCCTCACATGGGGGAATTAGCAAGTGAGAGAGTAGTTTGCTTCCTAGTCTGTCTTTGTTAGACCCCCATAACCATGCTATCGGAGTGCCTTTAACGTGGTCCTCTTCACAACAGTCCCATGAAGTAGGGAAGGACCATTATCTCCATTTTACAGACAGGGAACTCAGGCATAGACACAAGTTCCTTGCCCATGGTCACATAGGAAGACTGTGGCTAAGCAGGGAACTGAAGATGGATGTTACAGCCTGGCACCCTAACCAGTCGACCTCTGTGCCTCACTGAGAGCACAAACAAGGATGCCTATGTAGTTTGTGTGATGTGAAGTCCTGCTCACTAAATACTGGAAAGACGCCATGAAATGGTTTCATATAGGACAGTGGACATCTGTCAAGATAACTTTTGATCACTGCCAACGTGGGCTATATTTGAACCAATAATTTGTAAGTAAAAAGCATTATATGCTTTTACTACTCTCAGGAGACATCTCATTTTCCATTTGTTAGAAGATTCTTGTTGTATTAGAAGTTTTTAGTTTCAGCTCCAATTTTTAAGTGTAATGTGCACAATGTACTTTTAACCTTATTTTACAAATTTCAGGCCCCTGTAGGAGAGCACAATAGAGACCAATTTTCACTTACGTCAAAGGTCCAATTACACCACTCTGGCAGTGTAAATGTAATTTATGCACACTTTAATTCCCCTTTAAACTGCCAGAATAGCATACAGGATCCTTAATATAAAAGTGAGACTCAGGCACAATTAGCTTTACTTTGTTACTCTAATGATGCAAATGTACAGATATTAAACAAATAGAAGAATGACGCAATAATCAGTGATTAAAACAATGTGTAAGAGCTGAAGGATATTTTATGGTTAATGTTTGAACTAGTGAATTAAAGCAAAAATTTTCTTGTCAGACCTATATTCTAATTTCTCTACAAGGGAGAAAAATATCCTTGACATGGAATTTTGTTACACATATTAGAAGAGCAGAATATCAAACTCAAGATTCATTGAGAAAAACTCAGATGAATACTGCTCTTGGTCTCCTAAAAACATGGTTCCCAAGAAGGAAACAAGTTGACAAGTTCAAAAGCTGATGTCACTGATTGGGAGCCCTCTTGTAGATCTGGCTTTTAAAGTTTGTTATTCCTGAAAGGTGACATTTATTGAGATAAAAGCAAAGAGGAGCTCAGTAAAGGTGTTGGCATTGTAGTAGCTGATCAGAATTTCCTGTCAAGAGTTGCAAGAGAAATTGTTTGAACAGCTAAATCATGAAGAAGGGGGGGTGGGATTTTAAATGCTGCATTTAAAAGCAAAAAAGAAAACAAAGGAAATATATTGCTTATTAAAAGTGAATAAATACAGATAATCATGTAATCTTTGTGAGATGCATAATATAGTGGGCTCCTTTAAAAAAGTTAAAAATTTACCATATGTCAAAAATTACAACAGTGGTATTGAAAACATAGTATTTCCCTATATTAATAATAGGAAATACTTTTAGTATTAGTCAGTAGAGAGCAGAATTAGGGTTGTTTGGGTCATCAACTGTATTTTCAGACCTCAACTTGTTTTAAGTTTAACCTTAGCTCTGAATTTCCTAGATTTATAACACTTTGCTTGTGGTGTAATGAATTTTACTTCAAACTATTGAAATTTATTCTCAATAACTCTGTTATTGTTTTTGTTATGAATTTATTTATTTGTATTGTGGCAGTGCCTAAGATCACCAGTCATAGACCAGGACCCCATTGTGCAGGGCATTGTTCAAACAGAATAAAAATACAGTCCCTCTCCCAAAGAATTTACAGTCTAACTCCATCTCGGTGTACGTGGAATTGTTTTCAATTATTAAAAATGTCATGTGACTTGTAAACAAGAAACTCAAAGAATGTTGCCATGTGATATTTCTAATGCTTTCAAAAAGCCACCAAAACCTTTTTATTTAGTTTTTAGGGCCAGATTCAATCATATGCTCTGGCTGCTTTACTGCACTCTAGAACAATACAGAACAACCCCCAGGCATATTGGGCATCATCAGAGCAACACAAAGCAGCTTGAACGCACACGCTAGCTTCCCCTCCTTCCTGACCTCCATATTCCCCCGCATGCACATCCATTTCTCACTCTGGCACATCTCTCTGGATTTTACCCCTCTGAGTTTCTTCCCCCTGAACTCTATTGAATGAATCTGATACAACAAGTAGAATCAGACCCCAATGTATCTTAAAACCACACCAGTCCAGCTCTAAGCAGCAATGGCTCCCAAGGGACCATTCCAAAAACTGGGGACTAACGGAGATCAGCAGCCCTGGTCTCTTATTCCCCCTAGCAAACCCCCATATGTAGGGGAAGAAGTTAACATAGGGCCAGCTACACCACCTCTTGGCCAGTAGAGGATTTTCCTGTGCCAGGGTATCCCTATGTATAGCTTGGAAGCTGGTGCTTTGATGCTGCTTTATGTTGTGGGAACAGTACAAAGCAACCTATCAGGAGCGAAAATCTGGCCCATAGTTTACAGAATTTGCAGTGCTTGTGGAGTGTACAGTGGCTAATCAGAGTTGCATTAACCAATGCCCTGTAATTACACAGATTTAATAAAATTAGTTTAATGGCCAATAACATGCCCAAAGCACAAATTTTGATCACCTAAATGAAATAAGCAGAGCTCCTTTTAGAGTTGCTAGAAAATTACACAATTTATTTTTGTTGCACCCACATAATAAAATACAAAAAAGGACTTCTCTACATAGGTCTAGGATTACGGCAGACAAAACCAGCAGCCAGGGAATTCACAACTGAGGCAGAAATGCCTATTTCTAACTCATGCCACTGACAAAAAGGTGTGGGGGGTTCAAGGCAAGGCTGGAGAGTCAGCCACAGTTTGAGATTAACCAGCTGGCGTTAGTTGCTATCACCCCTACAATCTTAGAGAGCCATGTCATACTCAGAGAAACATTCTAGCACAGAATATTTTGCCTGAAGCTCATTGTGCTGCCACTTACTTTTATCTCTATTATTGTAATCCTTGCTGATTATGGAGGATGTTTATGTGTAAAAGTGCCTGCTTTCTAATGGTCTCTCTCCCTTCCGCCTCATTCATTCAATGATGACAATAATCCAATGACATATGTAATGAATAACAAATTGTGACATCAGAATCACTTCCATAGTTATTAACTACTTTGAGTTACGTGAGCACTCAAACTATGTACAATCAGCAGTATGGGCCATATTTGCAAAAGGGGTCAGCATCAAATTAGCTGGGCTCTTTGGAAAATCTGGCCACTTATTTAGGAGCTGAGTTCTCTTGAAAAATCTATATGCAAGGTGCCGAGCACTCTCCTCTCCCACCAACTATAGTAGGAGCTGAGGGTACTTGGTATCTCACAGGAAGTGCTCAGCATCTTGTAGGATATTTGCATGTGTGTGATTGTAAACTGATTGGACCAGATCTTCAGCTAGAGCAAATCAGCATAACTCTAGTTATGTTAAACGGAGTTACAGCAGTTCTCAACACCCCACGCTGCCCAACGCGCACACAAAAATATTCTCTTGGTTTAAGACTTTCTATACAAATTTTCAGCTCAGAGCACATTTTTACATCTAAGTTACAACCCTTGAAAGTACCAGGTTTATAATGGAAATGCTGACACAACTTTAACTATAGCATTGCGAATAGCGATGCTATAATTAAGCTTCGATCTCCTTTTGGGAAAAAAAAAAAAAGAGGGAGGTTATTGTTCAATGAACTGCTCTGTCATTTGGTGCAGCGATTCTTAATTGTGTCTCATTACAGCAAGATGATCATTACTCTACTTGTCTATCTGATTTAGAGACCACTAAAAGTGTCTTGTAACAAGCAGCCGTCTCCTATGCAACAGTCCTTTGGCTCTCACCCTCATTACTCAGAATCTGTCCAATTATTTGTCATTAAAGTAATAAAAAGGACTGCAGTAGAAAATGTAGGAGGTAATTGTTGGAGGCCTGCCGAGGAAAAAATGAAAACTGTTTTCAAGGCACTAGGAAGGTGACATCGTTAATTAAGTGTTAGAGAATATGCAAATCAGCCAGAATCTCAAGAGACTGTAATAAAATAGAGAAAACATTATTACCACTTGAGGTAAAGGAAGGCAGAGTTACCCTGTCACTGTAAGGTTTCATCACTTTCTAATGACTGGCAAAGCATGTATGCTAAAAGAAAAATGAGCTAACAGATGCATTTTGGGCACATAAGTCCTCTAATGTTTTGTAGCTCATGATAAGAGAATAGATGTTAAAGGCTTCCAAATTAGAACTTTTAATGAGAGATGTTTGTCTAATCACTGGATTTACACATTCAATTTCCTTCAACCAAAAAAAATGACTGCACAAGCAGATAACTGAACAAGCAAGTTTTCATGTTTATTTTTAAGGGTTTGTTTTTTGTTCCCCTAACCCCCAATAAATTGTAATTCACATCTCTTCTTCATGGGCCCATAACCTCAGGCAAAAATATAGATAGAGGCTCAGATTATCTTTAGTGGGATTCTGCCTGTTCCGAGGGAAGGGCAGCAAAGGGCTGATAGGATTGTGAGAATAAATAGTTGGCTAAGGGAGTGGTGCTATAAGGAGGGCTTTGGGATGTATGGCCACTGGGAGGCTTTCGGGGACAGACACCTGTTCTCGCGGGATGGGCTTCACCTGAGTAGGGAAGGAAATAGACTTCTGGGAGGGAGGCTGGCTCATCTTATCAAAAGAGCTTTAAACTAGGAAGTTTGGGGAGAAGGTTGGGAGATGCACAGTTAATCTCCACGCCAGATTCCAGTATTGAAAAGCTGAGTGAAATAAGAGGAGACATAGCCGGGGAGATGAGATTGGACATAGGAAGGACAGGGGGGACGGACACAAAGAGGCCCGCAACATACAGTGCTACTAATGGGAGACAGGCTAAACGACATACATTAGGGTGTTTATACACCAATGCGAGAAGCCTAGGTAATAAAATGGAGGAATTGGAGCTCTTGGTCTGAGAATTGAAACCAGATATCGTAGGAATAACTGAAACGTGGTGGAATGGCAGTCATGACTGGAACACAGGTATGGAGGGGTATGCGCTGTTTAGGAAAGACTGGGATAAAGGTAAAGGTGGGGGGGTGGCATTGTATGTCAATAGTGAAATAAGCTGTAAATAAATAATAGTGGATGGAATAGATAACACGGAGTCCATCTGGGCAATACTCACACTGGATAAAAGGACTACTAGAGCCTCTCCGGGGATAGTGCTTGGGGTGTGCTATAGACCGCCGGGATCGACCCAGGATATGGATAAGGAACTCTTTAATGTATTAAGGGAAGTAAATACTAATAGAAACTGTGTAATTATGGGGGACTTTAACTTCCCGGATATAGATTGGGGAACAAACGCTAGTAGCAATAATAGGGCTCAGATGTTCCTAGATGTGCTTGCTGATCAATTCCTTCATCAAGTGGTAGCTGAACCGACGAGGGGGGAGGCCATTTTAGATTTGATTCTGGTAAGTAGTGAGGACCTCGTTGAGGAAGTGGTAGTGGGGGACAACTTGGGCTCCAGTGATCATGAGCTAATTCGGTTTAAACTAAATGGAAGGAGTAACAGAATTAAGTCAAAGACTAAGGTTTATAATTTTAAAAAGGCCAATTTTAACAAATTAAGGGGACTGGTAAGGGAAGTGGATTGGGCAAACGTATTAAGGGATCTAAAGGCAGAAGAAGCCTGGGATTACTTTAAGTTAAAGATGCATGAGCTGTCAGAGGCCTGTATCCCCAAAAAGGGAAAAAGATTACTAAGCAAGAGATTTAGACCGAGCTGGATGAGCGACCGACTCAAAGGGGCGATTAGGAAAAAACAGAAAGCGTACAAAGAGTGGAAGAGGGGAGGGATCAGTAAGGAAACTTACCTTAGTGAAGTCAGAGAATGTAGAGATAGAGTGAGAAAGGCCAAAGGCCGTGTAGAGTTGGACCTAGCAAGGGGAATTAAAACCTTTTACTATTGCTTTTACAGCCATATAAATAGGAAGAAAGCAAAGAAAGAAGAAGTGGGACCGCTGAAGACTATAGCCGGAGAGGAGATTAAAGATAATCTAGGCATGGCGCAATATCTCAATGAATATTTTGCATCGGTGTTTAATGAGGCCAATGAAGGTATTAGGGATACTAACACCATTACAGAGGGGCATACAGGATGGGGGATTACCGCATCCAAGGTAGAAACAAAACTTGAACGCCTTAATGGGACTAAGTCGGGAGGACCGGACGATCTTCATCTGAGAATATTGAAGGAATTGGCACGGGAAATAGCAGGCCCATTAGCGATAATATTTAATGAATCTGTAAACTCGGGGGTGGTCCCGTTAGACTGGAGAATAGCCAACGTGGTTCCTATTTTTAAGAAAGGGAAAAAAAGTGATCCGGGTAACTACAGGCCTGTTAGTTTAACATCTGTAGCGTGCAAGGTGCTGGAGAAGATTCTGAAAGAGAAACTAGTTGAGGACCTTGAGGTTAATGGCAATTGCGATAAATTACAACATGGTTTTACGAAGGGCAGATCGTGCCAAACGAATCTGATCTCCTTCTTTGAGAAAGTAACGGACTTATTAGATAAGGGAAATGCGGTGGACCTAATATACCTGGATTTCAGTAAAGCGTTTGATACTGTACCCCATGAGGAATTATTGGTTAAACTGGAAAACATGGGGATCGATATGAAAATCCAGAGGTGGATAAGGAATTGGTTAATGGGGAGAATGCAGCGGGTCGTATTAAAGGGTGAACTGTCGGGTTGGAGGGAGGTTACTAGTGGAGTGCCTCAAGGTTCGGTTTTGGGACCCATTTTATTTAATCTATTTATAACTGACCTCGGAACCGATTGCAAGAGTGGGCTGATAAAGTTTGCGGATGATACGAAGGTGGGAGGAGTTGCAAATTCGGAGGAGGATAGGGATATTCTGCAGGGAGACTTGAATGAGCTTGTGAATTGGAGTATCAGAAATAGGATGAAATTTAATAGTGAAAAGTGTAAGGTGATGCACTTGGAGATGACTAATAACAATTTTAGTTACAAGATGGGGACGCATTAGTTAGAAGTAATGGAAGAGGAGAAGGACCTAGGGGTCCTTGTAGACCGCAGGATGACTATGAGCCGACAATGTGACGTGGCGGTGAAAAAAGCCAATGCGGTCTTGGGATGTATTAGGCGAGGTATATCTAGTAGGGATAAGGAGGTCCTCTTCCGTTGTAGAAGGCGCTGGTGAGACCTCATTTGGAGTACTGTGTGCAGTTCTGGTCTCCCATGTTTAAAAAAGATGAACTCAAACTGGAACGGGTGCAGAGAAGGGCGACTAGGATGATCAGAGGAATGGAAAACCTGTCGTATGAAAAGAGACTAGAGGAGCTTGGGTTGTTTAGTCTGACAAAGCGAAGGCTGAGGGGGGATATGATTGCTATCTTTAAATATATCAGAGGGATAAATACAAGGGAGGGACAGGAATTATTCCAGCTTAGTACTAATGTGGACACGAGAACGAATGGATATAAACTGGCCGTGGGGAAGTTCAGGCTTGAAATTAGACGAAGGTTTCTGACCATCAGAGGGGTGAAATATTGGAACGGCCTTCCGAGGGAAACGGTGGGGGCGACGGACCTGTCTGGTTTTAAGATTAAGTTAGATAAGTTTATGGAGGGAATGGTTTAATGGTAAAACATAGTAGCCAAGGAAAACCAAGCAATGGTACATAAATAGTATAATGGCCAACAAGGGTCAGGCTAGAGACTCTTGCCTACATGCTCGGGGTATTACTGATCGCCATATTTGGGGTCGGGAAGGAATTTTCCTCCAGGGTAGATTGGCTGAGCCTCTGGAGGTTTTTCGCCTTCCTCCGCAGCATGGGGCAGGGATCATTAGCAGGAGGGTCTCTGCCGATTGAAGTCACTAAAACACAGGATTGGGGACTTCAACGGCAGAGTCCAGGGAAGGGTCTTGTGGCCTGCAGCATGCAGGGGGTCAGACCAGATGATCATAATATACTCATAGACTTTAAGGTCAGAAGGGACCATGAAAAAAAAAAAAAACTAGGCAGGAAGGAATGTGAAAAATAGAAGTGAAACTGGGTATTTTAAAAATTAAAGTTATGATTTATTTTTAAATTTATACTACACTAAATACTGCTATGGGACCACCTGTTACAAATCCCATGCCCCTGAGGGAGCAGAGATCTCTAGGAGGTGATAGTACTAGGTTGTTTCTACTTCTTACTATGTAGGGTGAGGAAGAAGCAGGATCCTCAGAGACAGAGCGCAGGATTTCTACACCCCTGCTTGCAATATAACACCTCCCTTTGGGATCCCTACATCCCGGCATGCAAAAGGAGCTTGGATGTGAAGTGAGGTCATTGGAGCTACATAAAGAGGCATCGCACCACATATAAATAACATGCTTCCCCTGGATGGAGGATTCCCCCTCTTACACCTAACCTCTGAAGAAAAGTCCTTCATTAATACTGCATACTTGGCACAGGGTACATAACTTGTCCCTAAAGTTAAACAGTTACAAGCAATTATTACTACCATTGCCATCATTATTAAGATACTATTCTATATGGTATAGTGATCATGTACCCTGTTTTATTGGGACAATGTTTTTTCATATGAAGTCTTCGTGTCCCAGGCACTTCTTTTAGCACACCTGAAGTGTTCCCATTTTTCATCTTTTTCTTTTTAAAACAACTACAAACTGTGTGTTTAATATCGCTACATTGAGGAAAATTTGCTCTGTGCTTACCAGGAGCACACAGTTCAGTGGAACAAGTGTTCAATGTGATGAACAGCATTTGAAGCAAAGAGAACAGTCAAATGAGTGACCTGCCGAGCTGTTCTTTTGGCCAGACTAAATGTTTAACACTTGTTCTGTGTTTCCTGATAAACTCATTCAGAACATGAGGTCACTGGGACAAACTCATTCAGAAAATGCACATGACATGGTGGAGTCAGAAGTTGACAGTGGCAGCTGCAACAGATTCTTTTTTAAACGGTGTATTTTTGTCTTTTTTAGGAGATGTTTGTGACTACAAGAAGTCCCACCACAAAAGTAAACCAATTTTGAAAAATATGGTCACCCAATATATTGGCAAGGTTTGAGCATTTAACAAGCAGAATCCTCCATTCTCTTTGGCCATCTACCCATACTGATTGCAATTACAGATATGCCAAATTTGACAGTTTATGGTCCCAGGTTCTAAGCAACAATTCCTTTGTGTTTTGATTCACATCCCTAAAACTTTACTTTGAGTTTGGGGATGCAATCCCCCAAACATCAATTCCATTGAAAGCAAGAAATTGAAACTTTCAATGACTAAAAACACTAAGTCAGTTTTTGAGATCAACAGTCCCCTTAGACCATAAAGCTCTACATGCTAAACAAAAGCAAACGGCAACTTAAACTTTTAATATGGTCATTATTGCTTCAGGGAAATGAAGAAAAAAACAAACAAAATAAAATCTTCTTGATATAAAAGTGTCCTGGTTATATCTCATGCATTTATGGTTTGTATATCTATAATAATGGCAGATGGCCATCTGTGAGACAGTAACATATTAAAGTATAATCCATTACTACAACCCAACCAAACCCATAGAACGAATACTCTTGGCACTAGCCTTTAGGCAGGAGGACAAGTGAGGGAAAGCTCAAACTTGGATGACCAATGCCTCAATAAAAGGGGGGGGAGATAAAGTTTCTTATTTCTAAATTAATCTGACCTCACTGCAACACAGAAGTTTCTGTGTGTCAGTTTAGTTTACCAAAGCTGACGTATCAGATTAAGGAATGGACTTCCAGATGAAGGACTGAATGTTGTAAGGAGAATGAGACTGTAAGCAGGGCTTGGTTTTATTTAAGTAATGAACAACCATAGTCTATCGTGGTGAACAGACCAATCTAATTATTTTCAAGTAATCAGAATTCACATAGGAGTATTGAATTATAAATAATTGAAATAGGTAATCTGATTTCTTAATGTGACATACAAAGTCATGCCTTCCAGCATTTGAGTGTGTCCAATCAATCACATGTGATGTCTGGGCCATTAAACAACAAAACCACTGTTTACATGAGGAGAATGGTTCTTCTCAGAAAACAAGAAATTTGATTGACTGAGCAGCTGATCACCCACCAGCCTTTCATGTTCTGGCCACTTCTCTTTGAAGCCAGCTTTCAGCTGATTAAACAACTATAATGCTCTTCAGAGAAATAATGCTGGTGATCTCAGTGAAGCTTATATGGAGATTATAAATGAGAAATTAATGTTATGTCTTTGCTCAGAAGACAACTAGAATGCTTCTAGAGTAATTTAAGGAAACATGGTCGTTTTGTGTATATGTGTAATGCACATGCATAGATGGATTATACCCTACCATTGATCTGAATCCAAAGCTTCCATTGACTTAATAAGGAAATACACTTAAAAAATTTAGGGATCACAGATTTGGATGACTTATTTTAAAATCATGGAATATGAATTTATGCAGAATGCATTGTTCATGTGTGGCAGTGTGAGGCAGAACTGTAAATAGATCAAAAATTATAAAATCAATCTACACATGTACCACATTCACACCAATGGTCACCATATTGTATTAGGGTCCTACAGAGGGCCTACGGTAGGCATTATAGATGTACAAGCACATCTAACACATACATAAACCCAAACATGATATTCCCAGAAAGAGTCACTAGCCACTAGGGGAGAAGGGATAGCTCAGTGGTTCGAGCATTGGCCTGCTAAACCCACAGTTGCGCGTTCAATCCTTGAGGGGGCCACTTAGGGATCTGGGGCAAAATTGGTACTTGGTCCTGCTAGTGAAGGTAGGTGGCTGGACTTGATGACCTTTCAAGGTCCGTTCTAAGAGATAGGATATCTCCGTCAAAAAAGTGTAGAGTCTCTCATAGCTAGGTCAGCAATTCGAGGGTGACACAGACCAGTAATGGACAAAAGTTGAACTATCCGATGGCTTTTCAGTGACATAATATGAAATGAATGGATAGTGTCAGTGAAAATGAATGAGTGTTTACAAGCCAAAAGAGATTCTCAGGTGGCTCCTTTTTTGGCATCCTCAGAAGAGTAGCTAAATACTGAATGTAACAGAGGTCAAAGATGCAAACCTGCCATGGTCCATCCATTCATGACACTTATTCTACTCCCTCAGCTGCAAAGCTGTATTCCTAGGCTTAGGAGATATTGATGCTGCTCTTCTTAACAGACTGCATGAAAGACTCTCTGCTCTGTGTTATTATTGGGTTTCCTTTGTTTTACTATTACATGTATAAATATAATTCTCAATAGACAAAAATTATAACAAGAGCAAAAGCCTGTAACAAGGTTTGTTACAAAATTATTTATTTTAAAGGTACGAAAGTATTATATTAAAACCTCATGAAATTTAACTATTTATTTACCCTATCTCCCAATTTCTGGAGTGAGAGTTTAATGACCCCAGATAAAAGATTCACTCACTGTAAATACATCTCACTTCACTGCAATATTCTGTCTTCTTTCATCCACCATTTCTCTTCCTCCTATCTTCTGCCTTTTTCCCATCTGTTCTCACCAATCCCTCTTATTTTCACAGGTGTATTAGAACCAGCCACTTAAAAAAAAAAAACCCCCTTCCTACCATCAGAGTTTTGAAAGATATCTTTTCCAGAGTTAAAATGGATAGCAGCCCAGGGTTAGCTCTAATTCACATTTGCAGATTGATTTTTTTTCCTGGTGCCTGGAAACCTCAGAGAGCAGGCAATTTTATCAAGCCTATGGATTCTAACAGGCCTGGAAATAAGGCTCTCCTCATCCTCTGTTCTAAGCTTTTCATTAGCACCGAATCCCTGGCTTCCTCCTTAAAATTAAATGAAGACTGGAAACACTGATATCCAATTGCACCTTGCAAAATAAAAGTGCAAATTTTGTGTGCTCAGAGTCTTATAATTTAACTTGGCCAAGAAGTTGGGGGAGAGAATTCATTCACCCCTTATCATAATATTTGATAACTTGAACAAAAAATTGAAACTATGGAAGCAAATTTGTATTAAGGTAACACACTGCAAACATCTTTTACTACCTGTTGCCCTTTTCCTTTTTCAAATTAAGTATATAATTAGTTAGACTATATTCTTTCCTTAGAGACAGACAGGGAAATCTATGACTTCTGAAGTTAGAAAACAGAGAAATCAATAGGTGCCTGCCTCAGTGGGGACTTGAGGGGAGTTGTAAGTGTGTCCGTTGGAGTAGTATCTAAGGAGTTATCACATTCTCTCAAATTAAGTAAGGAAGAATTTGGCACACTATCTGTTGATTCTGTAGAAAGAATTATTACAAAACGGAATAGGACAAAGTATACATCTACCTTCAGCACAGGGATGGGGGAACATTAGAAATAAAAAAAACATTTCTACTCAGTAAATGGACTGGAATTCAGAGATATTTAAAAAATAATCCCATGTATATTAGTTAGGGTGACCAGATGTCCCGATTTTATAGGGACAGTCCTGATTTTTGGGGCTTTTTCTTATATAGGTACCTATTACCTCCCACCCTGTCCCAATTTTTCACACTTGCTATCTGGTCATCCTAATATTAGTTAATGTTTGTACAGCAGTCTGAAAGTCCTAAATATTATTTAAGGGCTATATACATGCTAAATATTATTGAAAGTTTGGAAATAGGTATACAAAAATGATAGGCAAGTATACAATGAACTCTATAGTTTCTTTAACACTTTATGCATACGACTAAGGTGGTGCCCTATAACTACTCCATTAAGTGTTGAGGATATATGCTATGATTCGCTCTTGATTGCATATTTTCTTGCTTTCTCTTATAGTTTGGGGTAGGGAAATATTAGTTACTTGACATGCAGGGTATCATTTGCTGTACATACAGATCCTCAAGATGAAAATACCGCTTTCTGTAGGAATAAATTTTCTCAATGAAACAATACTTTCCTATAAACCAGTAGCCTGGAGCCAACAGAGGAAATAAACAAAATCATTTATTTCAGTTCCTTTGATTTACTGTACTAAAGAACCAACATCGTTTTGTTTCAAATTAAAGCTTAGTTATTTGCTTCTCTATGAAAATATTAATGAATGACAGGCTAGCACTATTTACCTACTTTCAAATGCAATTTTATAAATTTCATACCAGTGTATACTGGATTTGGGTTTGGTCCCTTCTGTAAGATCTGAAAGCCTCTGAACCTCAAAAGTGCATGAATCCAGTTCTGAATTCCATCTGGGGCTTCTTGCTATTCCCGTTACTTACTTTCCAAACATTGTGACTTGTGACAATTAATGCAGTAGAAATTTAACCTAGAATAGTCATCTGGGTTCTTGTTCAGCTGCAGTGTGAAGATTGTTTTTTGTTTTGTTTTTTTTAAATGACTATATAGCCAAGTGGTATGATCTTAAGTGTTGGACAGGGAAATTTTCAATTCATTTTAGCTAAGAATACATTTTATAAATCATTCCACTTTGGGTGTGAGCTTGTAAAAGTACTTGGAATGAAGACCTCCACAGAGAAGGCAAGTGAATCATAACATTTTAAGGGGCAAAGCAAGACAAGCTGTGGGACAATAACATTTGGCAGCTTGTCTATTTTCATAAGAGGATTCCTGCTATATCTGGACCCTGCAGAGAAGGAGACAGAGGCACACAGAGGGAGCTAATAGAAACACAGCTCTTTGCTGTGGTGGTAGCTTTATATTGTTCATGCTGCAAAACTGAAACCAACATGAAAATAAGGCTTTGCAGGGGGGAAGGGAGAGAGGAAGTGCTCAAACCTTTAAACTGACAGGACATCACAATTCCCTGCAGCAGAGCGAAATAGTTTGTGTATTGGAGGCAGGCTGAGCAAGCACCGCCCTTTTAATTAACAGATTCATAGATTATAAAACAAGAAGGAACCACCATGATTATAAATCTGACCTCCTGCATAACATAGGCCATGGAACATCCTAAATTAATTTGTTTGAACTAAGGCATGTGTAACAGCGCGGCAACTCACCGGCATGGCGCCTCCTGCTGGTCGTCCAGGGAATTAGTGCTTCCAGCTCCGGAGCACCCTCTTCAGGCCGGTGTCCCTCTTGCTGCTGGACCCGAGTCCCTCCTAGACCCTGGTGCCCCTTTCAGGCTGGGGTGCTGCCCTCTGGCAGTACCCCCACAGATCTGGGTCTCCCCTCCCCAGGGAATCCCCACCCTCTATCCCCACCTCACCTCAGTCTATGGCCACTGCCAGTCATCACCTAGCCCCTGTTCCCTGGGGCAGACTGCAGTGTAAGTGCCTCACATCACCAGCAAGGGGGGTTTGGACCTGCTGCCTCTGCCTACCCTTGGGCTGCCCCTCTGCAACCCCAGTACCCTTTCCAGCCTTTAACAAGGCCTGCAGCCTGGGGGATTTCTAAGCCAGAGCTCCCCAGCTCCTCTGGCCTTCCCCCAGCACTGCTCCAGTCTCGGTACCCTGCTTAGCTCCTAGCAGTCAGGCCCGTCTCCCTCAAGAGCTAGAGGGAGAGACTCTGTGGGCCCCTGGCCCTCTGCCCTCTTATAAGGGCCAGCTGGGCCCTGATTGGGGCGTGGCCGCATCTGGTTCCCCAATCAGCCGAGGCTTTCTTCACAGCCTCAGCCCCCTCCAGGGCTGCTTTTAACCCCTGTTCCTCAGGAGTGGGGCAGCCGCCCCACTACTGTATGTCTTTTAGAAAAGCATCCAATCTTGATTTAAACACTTTCAGCTCTGGAGAATCCATCACAGAACTTGATAAATTCTTCCAGTGATCAACTACCTTTGCTCTTCACGATTTGTGTCTTATTTTTAGTCTAAATTTGTCTAGCTTCAACTTCCAACCATTGGATCTTGTTATATTTTTGTCTGCCAGATTGAAGAGAAATCATCAAATTTCTGTTTCTCATGTAAGCACTTCTAGACTGTTATTAAATCACTCCTTAATCTTCGCTTTGATAAGCTGAATCAATTGAGCTCCTTGAGTCAGTTTTCCAATTTTTTAATCATTCTTTATTTCTCAACAACATCCTTCTTGAATTGTTTACATCAGAACTGGATTCAGTATTCCAGTAGCAGTTCCACTGATGCCAAATACAAAAGATAATAAAACCTCTGCTCCTACTCAAGATTCCTGTTTATACATCCAAGGATCATGTTAGTCCTGTTGGCCACAGTGATGCACAAGGTCATCATGTTCAGCTGATTATCCTCCGTGACCCCCAAAGGCTTTTTTAGAGTCACTATTTTCCACAAGAGAGAGTTCCCCAGCCTGTAAGTGTGGCTAGAATTCTTGGTTCTTAGATGTAAAACATTGCATTTGGCCATACAGAAACACATATTGCCTGCCTGAGCCCAGTTTACTGGACTGCTTGGTATCAAAGACCTATCCTCTTCACTACCTACCACTCCAAGCTTTATATCATCCACAGATTTGATGAGTAATGATTTCATATTTTCTTCCAGGTCAATGATAAAAATATTAAATAGCATAAAGCCAAGAACCAATCCCAGTCCCTAGTAGGACACCACTAGAAACACCTGCTTGATAATGATTCTCCATTTACAATTATATTTTGAGACTTGTCAGCCAGTTTTTATTCCTTTCAAATGTGTTCCATGCTGGGTTTATATCATTCTAGTTTTGTGATCAAAATATCATGTGGTACCAAGTCAAATGCCTTTTAGAAGTCTAAATATATTACCTCGGCACTTTCACCTTTATCAACCAAATTTGTAATCACATTAAAAAAAAAGATATCAAGTTAGTCTATTTTCTGGAACCCCATGTTGATTTACATTAATTATATTACCCTCCTTTAATTCTTTCTTTCTCAATTGAATCCCCTATTAGCTGTTCCATTATTTTGCTTGGGATCAATATCAGGCTGACAGGCCTATAATTACCCAGGTCATCCCGTTTACCCTTTTAAAATATTGGCACAACAATAGTTTTATTTTTATTCTTCATTAAAAATGAAAAGCTGTCACAAGCAGGATATTTTTCAGGGTAGTTGACAATCTACAGATACCTTAGAATTAGAATGTGTTCCCAAAAAATGCACATTTAGAGCTTTGCTCTCATGGAACAAGGAGGTCCCTGCTCGAAGGACCTTTTTATATTATATTTTAATATCAATGGGACGGTAGAAAGAGTGTCAGCAACAGAGACTGGAAGCCTAGAATGAAGGAACAGATTGAGCAGGCAAAAGGCTAGATGGACTATAAATGAAGTCAGAGAGACTGAGCGAAATAGGTCCATGGAGAATATTTAAAACCAGGAAGGCCATGACAACTTGACTTATGGAAGGGACATGAAACCAGTATAAGTGGCAGGGATTATCTTGCATTCTGGAATAGTTGTGCTGAAATTGTCCTCTTACTATAATTTCCCACAACTCATACAACTGGGGGAGGGGGAAAGGTTGGCTATCATAAATTACTTTTACATGACTGAATTGGCAAACTGACAGTTTTTAAGCATGCTCTTTGGGTGGCAATTTTACTTTAGCTGTTGTCCTTGTGTTCTGTCTCAAAACTACATTCACTACAAATGTGCTTCCCAGACACTATAGGATCTGTGAGGGAGAGGTTGTGTGGATACCAACAACCTATTTTCTTCCTTTTAAACCAGCGATAGAGAACAAAGCCTTCAAAATGTGGTACCACTGATACAGGTGCACTGGAGCTATCCATTACCACACTAAAATCTCACCATGTAATAGTAATAAGACTACCCACAACCCACATCTATGCCCAGCTTCTACATACAGATGTCTCTGCTATTGCTCAAGCTCCAAATCCCCATAATTTGACTTTATTCTTGAAATTCAACTTTTTGGTAACCTTTAAAAAATGTTAACAATAAGCCTTCAGCTAGAGAGGCTGTATTGTAGCCTGCTACTGTAATGGCAGTAGATGGTACCAGCTGTGACTGGCTGAACCCTCAGGATGTGCCAACAGGTTTCAGTGGATGCATGTCCAGGGAGAGTAGTTGGACTCTCGAAGGAGGAAACACGATTGAAAGGCAGAAGAGTTAAACCATGATTTAACCAATAGCTCACCCAAACCCAGAGGGAAAGCAGCAGGAAACCACGCTCTCTATTTTCTCCCATGAGAACTATATTGACAGAATAAAGGCAACGTGATCAACATGTGGCACCAGATATTAGATCCTCAGTCCAGAAGGCACAATACATTGTACTGGGGAGAGAGTTCCAGCCATTAAGAGTACTGTGCCATTAAGGTTATGATGGTAGTGTACCAAATCCTTCAGTAAGCATAGTGCCTGATGTTTACACCAAGGAAAAAAGTGATCTGAACCTTCATAAATGAGTCATCAGAGTAACAATGTGTAAAGTCAGGAGTATTACCAAGGGAAGCTAGCCATTGTGACCAAAGAATTGGAAAGATGCAATGGAATAGTAGGGGACATTTCATGATGATGCATGGGTATGAGGCATACTACCCAGGGTCTGGAAAAGTGACAGAAAATTGGGTTGCATTTATCTGATCCAAGAAGACAAAGTGTGTGCTTTAGTATAATCCAAGGTGTTTCAGTTGGCAAAAAAACAAAATAGAGTGAAAGAGTGACTTTGAGGTTGAAGACCATAGGAATGAGTACAAGGAACTGAGCAGGCAGATTCAAAGGCATATGAGACACAACAAGAGCAAATACATCAAGACAAAATGTAAGGAACCTGAGAATTATAAAGAGAATAATAATACAAAAGGCATGTTCACAGTGGTCAGACTTCTTACTAAAAAGTTTTCCCATGGACTCAGCATAATAAAAGATCATGAAGACAGAAAGGGGAATATGGAGCCGGAGCACTCAATCCTATATAAGAGGAAGTGGTGCATACTATTATGAAGGCTGGGAAAGCATCCGGGTAGATAATACACCAGTAGAATGGCTAAAAGCAATTGGTGACCACAGAATTAATCTTGTGGAAAATTGGCAGTGATGTATAGATGACTAGCAATTGACCGAATGATTGGATGAAAAAGGACTCTTTCTGCCCTTACCAAAGAAAGGGAATATAACAGGATGGAGTAACTACCAGAGCATCTCCCAGATATTGAAGCCTTTGAGATGTGCTGCTTGCAAAGATTCCTGCATATATCCTGCATGGAAAGACTCTGAACACTTATGTTAATAATAATATTGGAGAGAATCAGACTCTTGTCAGAAATTAACAGACAAACTTAGTGCTTTAGTCACATCAGGCGGAGAGATGGAAATAATCTCAAGAAAATTTTCATGGACAGCATGGTGGCAGGTCATCATAGTAGGGAATGTTCAGTGAGGAGATCGATAGATAGTGGGAGGTCAGCTGCTGAGTGCTTGAAGCTAGCAATGAATCAAGAACAAAGGAGAATTTTTAGAAGTGTTGTCACCAGAATTCAGACATGAATCAAAGGACTTTACTTACATATAAAGACTGAGGTATGTAACTCATTTGAAACTATATAGAAGGAGAAATTTGATAAAATCCCTTCTCTGTCTTCCTCCTATCCACCCCTCCCAACCAAAATTCAAAATGAATAGAGCTGGTGACAAAATCTATCTGGAAACATTTTCCATTCAAGTACGCAGTTCCATCAAAAATGTTTCATGAAATTATGTTGATTTTAATATTTCATTTAGGAGAAAAATCTAGGGAAAGATGTCTCACCGTATTGAAATGTCCCATTTTGACATTTTCAGACTGAAACACTTCACTCTAAAACTATTTTTTTAATCTTTTATGAATAATTTCAAAATGTATGGGTTTATGTACTATTTGAACCAATACAAGATTTCCATATCTCAAAATTTTTCATGACACCAAATTTCTGTTCTCTGCACAACTCTGAAAATTAAATCTGCTAGTAAATGCCATGCTTTTTAACAAAGTGAGCTGCTTTTGGAGATTTAGGTTAATTTTATTTGTATCACAATATTGTATGATTCATTAAGTGTTGTAAGATTTAATAATTCCCATGGCTAAAAATAGGTTTAGTTTTCCCTATGAGCAACAGCATCTCTAAAATATAGATGCCTCCAAGCTAAAAAGCACCTATATAAACTTACCATAGGTTCATGGGGGGCAGAAGCAAGGGAGTAGAAGGTTTTTGAATCTGGAATTTAGGCTCAGCCCATTACTAGGGAAAGTTAATCAGTAAGTTATAGGAACATAAAGTTTGTAACCAGGTGAGAACTTTGGTAAAATGTCCAAGTCCCCCCCCCCCAATTTAAAACTCTGGCTCATATCCTCATTACCTTACTCACAGAATCCACTTATGTATGAGTAAGATTAGCTGGAATTGTCCTATTATGCCTTTTGGGGAGGGGGGTGCTGCCCTTCACATTCAAGACCATTTCAATTAGAACAAAAAAAACCCACAAACCTTCATAAAAATCTTTATATTAAAATGGAAAATAAAAAACCTTCTCTCCAACTGTAAAATTCAAAATGTAAGGGCATCTATCCATGTGTTTATACTTCCCATTGTTTCTATAAGAGATGAAGTTAAATAGCTTAACCTGGTGTCTCTAACAGCTTGTTAGAACAACTCTGATGCCCTCATGTGGGAAAACAATATTTTAGCACCTGCCAAATAGGTTGTATGGTTTGTATTGTGAAATCAACGAACAAAATCTAGGTCATATTGAAATATATGGGAAGTTTGTCTCCAAGTCAATTGAAGGAGGACTAGACCTCCAGTGCACATGCACACAGAAAAAAACCCACACTAAAAATATTATACATACAAACATACACACAAAATAACTAAGAAAGCATAATGATTTTCAGGTTGCATAAACAGTAAAATATGCTAGGCTAAGGAACGAGCTTATCTGCTTGCTACAATTTTTTTACTAGATACAGGTTTAAAAGGTCTTAAACAAGAGTTAAAGTTCAGTTTAGAAGATGGAGAGACTACTTCCAATGGTGAAAGAGTGTTAAACCCAATACGGTTTACCTGAGCTATTAGATATTCTAAATATGGTCCCTTTTTGACAGTAAGGATTATATTCTAAGGGGACTCATTAAACTTTTTGTTTTGTTAAATTTAGAGAGAAAAACATTTTTTATCATGGTACATTGCTCATTTCACCACAAAGACAAGTTTTTGACTTAAATGTGTGACTTTATATTTTGTGGTAGATTTTTTTTTTTTAAAGTTTGTAAATGTACTGCCACTTCCCCTTGTGGATTGCTCTTACTAGAGCCCACAAAAGAATTGAATGGAGAGTGTGTAAGCCATCCAAATGTAACCAAATCAAGTCATGTCAAATTCTACAAGCAGACCTGTTGAAACCATTCAGAACAAAATCACTGTTCCCGCCCAGTGTCTGGATATGGGGAGCATACTATTATTTATATTGCACAACCATAATATGCTAGGTGCTGTGCAAACCCAGAACAAAAAATATAGTCCCTGCCCAAAATTTACTACTCAAGTGAACTCTGTCTGATACCTTCAGATATAAGGAAGGAGAGATGTAGAGATGACACAGACTAAGCTCAAGATTTTATTTTGTCTAGGTAAATCTGATTATATTAATATGTAAAAGTAACTGTGTGGTTTCTATTTCTTTAAGGATTTGGCTCTACATTTAAATGAAGGCAAAAATTAATATGAACCTACCAAGTTCATACACATAATATAATCAGCATGCTCCTACCAAAAAATGCTAGAGAGCTTTAGATGCTTACTTTTTACTGGAGCTGGGCAAAACATTTGTAGTAAATAGTTTACTTGCAGAATTTAGTCCTTTTCTGTTAAATTATCTGAGAACAGACTACTGCATGAGTTTGTTCATTGTTTCATCATGAGCACTTTATGTGAATGTATTCCAGCCTGGGACTGATTGCAAACTATTCACTTCAGGTACTGTATTTTTCTTATTTACTATTCATTATTTGCGTGATCGATCACATAAGTTATGTTATTGTTTCTGCTTGACAATTAGATGACTAAAAAAAAAAATCTTTGTAAAATAGGTGGCATGGTCTTTCATTGTGACTAGCGTAAACTTGTGCAAATACCCGTTTGCATGTTTATGCTGCATTGTGAGAAAGCAACTCTGCAGGAAAATATCCCACAGCACAATTCCTGTGAGAGTTAATGCGGATCCTATCATAATTTAACTCCTACAGAGCTCTGCTCCATGGACCTCCACTATGCTTGCAGGTAAGAACGGGACAGAGGCAAAAACATGACTCCTGAGCAGTGCTGCTATTTTGAACCAGAGGGGTAGCCATGTTAGTCTGAATCTGTAAAAAGCAACAGAGGGTCCTGTGGCACCTTTAAGACTAACAGGAGCATAAGCTTTCATGGGTAAGAACCTCACTTCTTCAGATGCAAGTAATGGAAATTTCCAGAGGCAGGTATAAATCAGTATGGAGGTAAAGAGGTTAGTTCAATCAGGGAGGGTGAGGTGCTCTGTTGGTACCAACAGAACTCCACTGGCCATCACCTACAGTCCTCAGCTTAAACCTCTCCAACACATCATCAGTGATCTACAACCCATCCTGGACAATGATCCCTCACTTTCACAGACCTTGGGAGGCAGGCCAGTCCTCGCACACAACCCGCCAACCTTAAGCATATTCTCACCAGCAACCACACACCGCACCATAACACATCTACAGGAACCAACCTATGCAACAAACCTCGATGCCAACTCTGTCCACATATCTACACCAGCAACACCATCACAGGACCAAACCAGATCAGCTACAACATCACCGGCTCATTCACCTGCATGTCCACCAATGTTATTTATGCCATCATGTGCCAGCAATGCCCCTCTGCTATGTACATTGGCCAAACTGGACAGTCACTACGCAAGAGGATAAATGGACACAAGTCAGATATCAGGAATGGCAATATACAAAAACCTGTAGGAGAACACTTCAACCTCCCTGGCCACACAATAGCAGATGTAAAGGTAGCCATCTTACAGCAAAAAAACTTCAGGACTAGACTCCAAAGAGAAACTGCTGAGCTCCAGTTCATTTGCAAATTTGACACCATCAGATCAGGATCAGTTCCCATACCTTGGGAATGGGATTTAGGCACCTGACTCTCCTTGGTGCTTTTGAAAATCTCCCCCTGCAGGAACACAGGTCCCACTGAAGTAAAAAGGGCCAGGACTTCACCCAGGATCTGTGTATGAATTCCTTACATCCTGCTGGTTCTGCCAGGCATTGGGGTGAGCCTCTTCCCCTAGCAAGATGACTGGGCGGGTACAACAAAAACAATCCTAAGAGATTTCTTCCCACGGTTTTTAATGTGAAAGGAGACAATCAGGTCCTTCATGACAGAAAGTAGAATCTGGGATTAGCACGAGCACCACCACTGCCAAACACAGCAAACTAGAGAGGAAACCAATGAAGTATGTGAGCAGCTGTGAAAGTAATCCATATTTCTAGAGCCCTGTCCACTCTGCCTACTACATTGTGTTCAGCCTGTTTCCACTCTAGACCCAGATAGAAAAGTTGGTATTTGATACGACTCCACAAGGACATTCTCATAAGGAAACACCACAATTAATACAGCCAACTAGATGGTAAGCACTTTTGGGGCAGGGACTTGCCTTTTCATATGTCTAAAGTTCTGTTCGCTTTTAGATGCCATATAAATAATTAACAACAAAAACCAAATAGGGTTACTCCCCTCAACACTACCTTCTAATGTTACACAGGATCCACAACTCAATATTTTCATGAATGAGGTAGATTGTGTGAGCAGCTACTAATCACATCTGTGGATGATATAGTCTGAAGATGGGAGGGACAGCAAATACTTTCGAGGCAAGTATTAAATTAAAGTGTAATACAATGGAGACATGTAGTGAGATCAATAAAATAAGATTTGATACAGACAAATGTAAAATGATCCATGTCGGTAGGAAGAATCGAATGCACAGGCGAAGAATGGAAATGCAGGCTAGGCAATAGCCTCTCAGAAGGATGGGGTGTTCTAATGGATTAAAAATTAAATGAGTGCAAACAATGCCATGTTTTTGCAAAAATGGTAAATATTACAGTGGGATAAAGCTCTAGGAAAATCATGTGTAAAACAAACGAGCAAATTATTGAACTCTGTGCTGGTTAGACCTCAGATGGAGCACTGCATTCAATGGTGGGCAGTTCATCTTTTTAAACAAAAATGCAGAGGGAAAAATTGGAGATTTCAGAGGAAAGCAACAAACACAATAAGAGATTTAGAAAACTGAGGAATGAGCACCTTACATCTACAAAAGAAAACTGATGGAAGATGTGATATCCACAACTACATAAAGAGATGTTCTAAAAAGGAGAGGGATCAATTATTCTCATTAGTCAATGATGACAGAACACCAGGTTAAATACTGTATAAAAAAAGTGCAACACTATAACTACATGGGAATAATTAGGTACTGGAACCAGCTCCTAAGAGAGTCTATGAAATTGTCACCAATGGAAATAGCCAGGGAAGGTGTATAAATAATTAAATCAAGCTTGAGCAAATGCAAGAAGATGTTAGACTAGAACCCTGAATTAGATGTTGATTCCAATCCAAATATTTCTGACACTCCCAGAATATAAATCCATGCTCAGTAAAGATTATTATAACCATCTTCAATAAACTAGGATTGACTCAGTCAGGGAGGAATAGTATCAGAGCAATAGATTTAGATACGTGGTGGCTATTCTCGAATATGTGTTCCTTCATTAGGAACACAAGCTTCCTCATTTAAAATTAAATGCTGACAAATATTCTTTCCATTTGGGGAGAGATGAAGAAAGATCAACAAGCTAGTGTATTTCACCCCTAGAATGCATACTAACCCAGCACTGCAATGACTTCTCAATTTCCTAAGGAATTAGAGACAGAAGAATACATTTCGATATGGTGCATGGAGAATTAGGCACGCAGCCCCTTTTATTATTAATAGAAGCTAGTAGCTACATGCCTAATTCCCTGTGCTGAAAATTTATTCCATTGCTTACGCAGAATTCAGCATCCAATAGAACAAAAAATAATTCAGTTTTAGTTCGAATACCAGCAAAACAGATGTGTTGTGTGTGATGGGTTCGGTCACAGAGACACCCCCCCCCTTGGGACTGCCACCTGATGTTACCCCTGACCCCGTTTTCCCTGTCAGTTTAGGACTCCAGAACCCTGCCTTGTTGAGCCAGACATGCAAGCCTGCTACAACACAGACCCAGGGTCTGAACCATGTCCCCAAAGCTGCAGGCTTTAACTGAAAACCACTCAGCAGGCCACCTATCTCCAGCACCCAGACGCCCAGCTCCCAATGGGATCCAAACCCCAAATAAATCCAATTTGCTCTGTAAAAAGCGTATACAGGGTAAACCCAAATTCTCTGCCCTCTATAACACTGATAGAGAGATATGCACAGCTGTTTGCTCCCCCAAGTATTAATCACTTACTCTGGGTTCAATAATAAAAAGTAGGATTTAAGTGGTTCCAAGTAATAACAGACAGAAAGTAAGTTACCAAGCAAAATAAAACAAAACATGCAAGTCTAAGTCTAATACATTTAAGAAACTGAATACAGGTAAATCTCACCCTCAAAGATATTCCAATAAGCTTCTTTCACAGACTAGACTCCTTCTTAGTAGGGATCCAATCCTTTCCCAGGTACAGTCCTTGTTCCAGCTCAGGTGGTAACTAGGGGATTTCTTATGACTACAGCCTCCTTTGTTCTGTTCCACCCCTTTTTATAGCTTTGGCACAAGGTGGGAATCCTTTGTCTCTCTCTCTAGGTTCCCACCCTTTCTTCTCAATGGAAAAGCCCCAGGTTTAAGATGGATTCCAGTACCAGGTGATCACATGTCACTGTAAAACCTCATTCTCCATTCTTTCAGGGTTGGCCTGCACATATCCAGGAAGGTTTATAAGTGAACAGAGCCATTTACAACCAATTGTTCGGGTTAATGGGAGCCATCAAGATTCCAAGCCATTATTAATGCCCCACGCTTTGCATAATTACAATAGGACCTCAGAGTTAACATCATATTTCTAGGTTTTAGATACAAGAATGATACATACATATAGGATGAACACACATAGTAGATTATAAGCTCTGTAATGATACCTTACAATAGCCCTTTTGCATAAAGCACATTCCAGTTACATTATATTTACACTCATAAGCATATTTCCATAAACATATGGCATGCAACATTACATGGTGATCCTGCTCCAAAGAAATAGCCCTTTATAGGACCCCCTAGCACAACTGCGAGCTCATTCTGGCAACAAGCTGCCTTTTTCCAAAACATGGGATTATTTTTGCATTTCGCTTTTTAAAAATAAAGCAGTTTCCTAAAACTCCCATGAATAGTCTTATAACCCCACACCTGCAAGAAATTGTGGTTCATTGTTAGTTTGCAAAGGAAGCAAATATTACATTGGGTTTGCTTCAGCCACTGTTTCATTATCTTCTCATGTCCTCTCGGTAATATAATCTTCTCAGAGTTAAATAATACAAAGATCCACATACCGTGAAAGCTTGATAAACTTTCCCAGCTGTCAATTAAAAGGCAATGAGATTGGGGTTGGTTTTTTGTGGGTGGTTGTTTGGTTGTCTCCCTCTCCCCACACCCCAAAAAGACCACCACAGAAATGCAGTTTCAGAATAATGTCAACAGTTATATTAGAATGCAAGATCTAAAGACCTGGTGAGCAGACTGATACACTCTAATATCCTTCAGATAAGGTCAAGACTCAGAATCCAAAAAAAGTTTATAGGACAGGGCCTTGGGAAATTTCTGCTCTCACATATCAAACAAAGAAAACGGAAGATAATTCCAACAGGTCCCATTTGAAACATTTAATTTAACACATCACTGATCGGTATTTGAGATCTTGGTGTGCCTTCACCTAACAACTCTGTACCTATGAAGAATTCCTGGATTGATCAACATTCTGAGCTGAGACATGTAAGCTATAAATACAGTCTCTCATTTTAACATTTAGGCTATGTCTGCACGGTGCAGACTATGAATTACAGAAAGTACTAAAACGCAACATTCTAACTGCACCGGCATGAACAAAAAGGTACCTAGTTTAGATTAACACAATCCTGTACCTAACACATACTGGTACCTTTTAGGTCATGCCAGCAGCAGCCACAGAGGGCATCCACAGTTAGAGCACAACGCTTTGGTGCACTCTGCAATCCACATCTCCATAGTCTGCACTGTACCACAGTGCGGACAAGTCCTTAGACTGAGACTAAGCCCTAGACGTGCATTGTGTGTGTGTCTCACAGCTGTAGCCCCCACTCCCCAGTCATTTGCCACTGTCAAGACCAAGAGGCTTTGTGGTCCCTTCCCCTGCCACAACCTGTCAGTCTGGAGAAGCAGTTAGAACTACCCATGGCCTGTCCATGGAAACTGAAGCAAAAGAATAAATGTGCCCCACTCAGCAGTTTTTACCTTCCCTCATACTCTGTCTCGAGAAAGTATTAATTATTTTATTATATATGCAAGGCTGTTAGCACTTCATTTTATAAGACTCTGTTTTCTGTTGCTTATAACTTAACCCAATGGTCAAAGTTTGGCAGTCTTCCTCAGCCTGACCATGTAAGTAAATTTCAGCCAAGTCAGTTCAGCCATTTCTGAGAATGAGGCTAGAGAAAAATACACTATATGTCCCATTAGAGAATAACGGCAAATTGTCTTTGAACTGCTCTAGTGCCCCTAAGCTTTGGAGCAGCAACTTAAAATTTGGCAGAGTAGCCTTTGTGTCAGGGATGTGCCTTTTGCTATCCTTGTGAAAAAACATGCAAATTTGGCCAGGTTATAGGACTTTGAAAAACTGAAGTTCACACATGCACAGTAGAGACTTCTTAGATTTTAGCATCTAAATTCCCTAAATATTCCATCTGCACTGAGCATGCTGCAGCCCGGGGCTGTGCAGGACTTGCCTGGTAACTGCAGGTCTGGTCTTCTGTGGGTCATACTGCATTCAAGTCAAAGCACCTGACCTGAGAGCCTGTCTCTCTCGTACTCTGTGCCCTCCTCCCGCTGGGCCCAGGAAGTGGGGAGGAACTCACTTTAATAATTGACAGTGCTACCAACCTGGATTATAATTCATATAAAAGGTGATGACGTGAAAACATTTGGGGCTCATTCTATTTTAGTAAATCCTATTGTGGACACCAAGACGATCACTGTGACCTTGTAAATAGAGCTATAGACTGGGACTCAGGAAACCTGGGTTTTACTCCTGCCTTGGCCACTGGCTTAGGGAAAATCACTTCTCTATGTGCATCAGCTTCCCCATTTGTAAAATGAGGCCAATGAGGCCAACTTCCTTTGTAAAGTACTATGTTCAAGCTAAGTATTATTTCCATAATGTAAAACTTTTCAAAAAGTTCTGCAACACAAAATAAATTACTGGAATATTAATAGAAGCTACTTGGAGCTAAGTTCTATATCTTCTATTACAACAACACTTACCTAATAAAGAAATTACTAATATCCTTACATGAACTGAATCAATTAATAATGTTATGAATCATAAAGCATTTTTTAAAATACCTGTAATAGTGACTCCAAGATGCTGTCTCACGAGATACAATAGTGATAAGCGAAGAAGTTGCACTGATATAATATGTTAGACATCATAACATATCAGATAGCAACACTGAAGTCTCTGTCGGGAGAAAGTACTACTGGTATGAACACCAAAAATTAGATTAGAAATAAAATAAAAAAAACCCTATGAGTTAAAGTCAGGGGGAAGGTCCTCATAACAAATACCTGATAAACCATCACTTTTGGATACCAGACTTCGTATAGTTAGGGTTTGATTTTTAGTGATACTGGATTCTCCCAACTCCAGTTGAAGTCAATGGATGCATAGCACTGATGAAACACCAGGCCTCAAGCTGAGCATGCAAAATTAGTGACCGCTATTCAGCATTTGAGCCAATGACAGTAAAACAACCTGAAATCAGATGTGATAGGCACCTAAAGTTAACTACAGGGTTTACCCACATTTTCTACATCACCACCACACATACTGGAACATATATTTGTAAAACGCCCTCAATCATTTATTTTAAAGTGAACAAAATGTAAAGTTTTACATTTATCCACTGTAGCTCAATTTTTTGAATAGCGCTCTCCTTTAAAGGATTGTTCCTACTCCAAACACTGTCCCTGCAAATATTCATCTAGAAATAACTGCTGAAATCAGCAGCTCTTATTTTTATACATTTAAATAGAGTTTGGGGAACAACTCTGGTAAATGTACCAAAATATTCAACATTTCACTAAAACAGAAGAACAAGAACAGTCATAGGACATGGCACTGCACTTATTCACATAAAGTAACTTAACCCACTGAAATCAATGGGGCAGCAGTGCCACCCATCAGTACAATTAGCCAGGTGCAAAAGCATTTGTAGTTTCAGGCCCACATTTGTTGAAGCTTCATACAATGGAATAGCTTATTTATTTTTTTTACTAAACTTTAAATACAATCCTGAGAAGTATGTTTAGAAAAGTAATAAACTGAGGATGGAATTTCCATTAATATTCTGTTCATTTCTGTCCTGAACACAAACAATATCAATACAGTCCCAGCCACACAGTATGCAAAATGAAAAAAAAATAGGATCAGTAATATATAAATGGTTCCTCTTCAAATTGAATAATCATTCAGTTGTAATAAAATACTTCTTCAAAGTCACTTCAACAACCCTGTAAATAGCGTGACTGGCACTCAGACACAAAGTAACAGTTTGAGAAGAATAGGAAACTAGAAATCAGAACATTTAGAAGTTAATAAAAAAAAACAATTACTGATCACATTTCAATATTTTGTACAAGCTCCAGCTAGTAACACAGATTCACATCTTCTTGGTGCATTATTTCAGAGAAAGCTTTTAGGGACTTCATAAGGTTCATTTCTCAGAACTCACAAAATAAAGTAGGAAAGGAGCTTTGTCTGTGGTTTTTTTGTTTGTTTGTTTTTTAACTATTTCAATTTCATCTCAAGGCTTTTGGATTATTCATCCCTGTGAGTTATCCAGCCTCATTAGATACAGTCACTTTCTCTGAATGCTTGGCTAGAGTCCAAAACAGTTATTGTTCAACTCAATAATCTAACTTCATTGCCTTAAATAAATCATACCTGACAACTCATGTTTGAGAAGGATCTCTGTAAGCTGGGTTAAAATGATCCTGTGCTCCTGGTTTAAACAAACTGCAGATATCTTTACTCTTAAACACATTTCTAAATTAGTACTGCACTCATGCAAACTATAGTTTGAAATTTGATGCTACTACTAACAGGGCATTCCCATGTTCCTATTTAAATAAAATTCCCGGGGGAAGGGGGGAAGCTGCTCAGAAATATGCTATAAAATGGTTTAGATGCATCAGTCTTTTCAGGATCTGATTTTTCTTTATCTAGACATGACCTTATTCTGCTGCACAAAAAACAAATCAAGTGCCTAAACTATTTTCTTTCATTGATGTGTGCAAATAACATCCATTAACACTGTGCAAGTATAAGCTGCTATCATTTAACAGAGTACAAAACTTTGTGTTTATGTTGCAACTTTTCGTAAAAAAGTAGAGCAGACTCTCCTAGGTATTAAAAAAAAAAACCACAACTTTATTCCAATTAGAAATAGATGTTATAGGCTTCTCAGTGAAATGGTGAAATACAAAAATGGCAACAAAATAAATTATTTGATCTGTGCAACATTTTATTGACTAACTCAAATATATTGCGATAAAAAGGTTAACTTTGTACTGTAAAAGTATTTTAGTAGTGTATGAAAAAATACAGATTCCACTGACAGGATAAAATTGAGGCTAAAAATCTATTAAGGGTGTTTTAGCCAGTAAATAAATTGGCCTAACTTTACTTGTATTATTCATTGTTCAATATCCAAGTTAAGAATCTTCACAGACCACATTATACACTTTTACCCAACAAGTACTTTTGTAGGGTTAAACACCCTATGACCAGGGCCGGCTCCAGGCACCAGCTTACCAAGCAAGTGCTTGGGGCGGCCACTCTGGAGAGGGGCGGCACGTCCAGCTGTTTGGCGGCAATTCGGCGGAGGGTCCCTCACTCCTGCTCGGCGCGAAGGACCTCCCGCTGAATTGCTGCCGCAGATCGCGATCGCGGCTTTTTTTGTTTTGTTTTTGTTTGGCTGCTTGGGGCGGCCAAAACCCTGGAGCCAGCCCTGCCTATGACCATCTTTTTCAAGAATAAAAAAATAAAGTAAAGAAAACCCTACATAATTTTAGATAGATGTTCATTTATTCTATATATGAGATTACAGGGTTGTGTGTACTGGTTGAACAATGCACCCAAATGTCACTCATGCCAAAAGGTCACAGGATTTCTATTCTAGTTCTTATACTGTACCTACCACTAAGGTACTGAGCACCTTCCAGAAGTTCATTAAGAGACTTGACAAAGTATTAGGAGCAAACAGTCAATATCCATCGAAAAAAAACCAAAACAGGCCTTTGCTATTCATTGCAATTAATGGCACTGTTTGCTTGGAAGAGTAACAAGTCACCACTGTACTATTTGTGTCTCTATATCATCATTTATGACTAGAACCATTTTGGAGGCTTAGAAATATTTAATGTGTTGACATACGATACACAACCAAAAAGCTGCTTAAAGATACATCACCTTATATGTTAGATAGTAAACACTTGCATTCAGAGAGCAATTAGTATTCCCAAAACTTCATCATGCTGGAGTAAAAAAGCAACTGAGGTCTCTACATTTTTGATTAGGCCTAGTTCTAGCAACTCTTGTACCTATCAATCCCCATCAAGCCTTTAATTTTGTTACATATGGAATCTAAAGTCTCATTAAACAGTTCAAATCTTCCTCCTGATTTATTTTTAAAGCATTATTTGACAAGCCTTGCTGTATTCGCTACTGGGTTTGGATGAATGCTACCATTATTGGATAGCCATTAGGTATGGTTTCTATAGGGAATTTTCAACATTGGGAAAGGACACTATTGGGAGAATTCCTTAACAGACCAATCCAGAGTTCTGGTGACCACTGATGGTGCACCTCAATTTACTCAGTAGGATCAGTTCAAAAATACAATCAAATATCCAAACAAATCCCCATTTAGAGCATTCATGTGTCATCATCTGATTGTATTTCTACACAGGTCAGTAGCAAGTCGAAAACAACAATCTTCAGGTTACATAGGAAATCCCTGATCTAATAAATGTGGAGCAAGTCACCACACTCAGGTTGAAACAGCCAATTGATATTGTTTCCTTTATAACAGCAATAATAAAAAGGTCATATTTTATTTCCACATGAAGTGGAACATTCCAAAAATTCCTACTGTAACCTTTCATCTTTTCTATTTGGACTCCTTTTAGGTTTTTTTTTTTTTTTTTTTTGCTTCCAAGTCTTTTTATTCATAACCTATAATCTTTTACTAATAGCTCAAACTGTTTTTGTTTGAATTAAACAATCATACTGCTGCTCAGTTAATTGGTCTGAGATCTGCAAAGCTTTTGGGTCTACTAGATATTCCCACTAAGCAAGGATGCAGTTCCTAATCTTAAAATACATTCATACACCATTGTTGAGTCTATGCAATCTATCCACAGACTCAAATATCCGGATTAGCTTAGTGTCTATGGGATTACCCCTCTAGACACTAAACATTTTAGCGCATTAAAAAGCATTAATATTTACTTCCTTGGCTGGATGCCGACAGAGCTCAGACTCTTCTCTGCTCTCCCACACTAGAGTGGATTTTTAATTTGCAGCAGTGGACCTGAGCTGTGTCTGATTTAGGCTCTTCATCCATGCCTCTTACTAAATTTGACACCCCCCCCCCCCATTGACATCTTCACATAAAATACCAGTGAATAGTAACCTTGGAAAGGCTTGTGGAAAGAGACAGATGGCTAAGGGTTCCCCGCCACCCTTCCCCCTCCCCCCCGCCCCAAGTTCAAACAAAAAATAAAAATAAAAAGCTCAAAGGCACACACGCAAGACAAGGTGACTGTGTGTTACCCACGTATTCCACAACCATGGAGTTTGAAGCAGAATTTTATTCCAGGATCTCAGCTTGTATTAAAAATAGAATTAAGTTTCTAGCCCAAGCAAATATGAACTGAGTATAAATCTGTGTACATCTGAGTTTGTAAGAGCCTGCAAGCTGAAAACTGCCTCCATCATCTAACTCAGGACTAAACTATTATGTGTCAGTGGAATCTGATATAGTTCCAAGATTTTCAGAGTATAGCATTTTTGCTGCAGAATTCCTTATTTTGCTGCAGCCAAGCATCTGGCATTTTGCTTTTCGTCTCCCTGCCCCACTGGGACCTGCCTCTTGCTCTGCATTTTTGCCCGCAAGGGGAATTAAATGGCATGATCCTTTCGCTGTTCTAGAGAACTAGGCAGGAAGGGAGTTAGGGAGCCAGAGTCCAGTTCACAGTCACAGAGTGGAGGGAGGGAGAAGTGCATGCTGTGCAGCAAGGGTACCTAGAGAACAGAATATCAGCCAAGGCCTGTGGAACTGAGATGATGAACAGGGCCGCCCAGAGGACTCAGGGGGCCTGGGGCAAAGCAATTTCAGGGGCCCCTTCCATAAAAAAAAAAGTTGCAATACCATAGAATACTATATTCTTGTGGGGCCCCTGTGGGGTCCAGGGCAAATTGCACCACTTCCTCCCCCCCGGGCAGCCCTGATGATGAACCTCTGAACTGACCTCAAGTGTCCTCCTTTTTTGGCATGAATTTCATAGGGAAAGTCTATTTTAACTAAGGTTGCCAATTTTGATTGGATGTATTCCTGGAGATTTCATCCATGACAATCTTTAATTAAAAAGATTAATCTTTAATTCCTGGAGACTCCAGGTCAATCCGGGAGGGTTGGAAACCCTAACTCTAACACTATGCAGACACCATTGTAACTGCTGGGGCCCATAGAGCTGTGCTATCTGGAGAATGCAAGTGATGTGGGCAGCAGGGGAGAAATCAAAAATAATCGTTACTGAAAATAGTAATGGATTAAGTATATAAACCGTTAGTATTTTCAACTATGAACCCAGTCATGTGTACGTTTAGGGATGGGAAGGAAGGGTACATTGTAGAGATACAATACATTAATATTTCTGCAGAGTTTAGTGGTGTTTGCTGCAGAATTTGTTGCCCCTACGTTGCAGTCCCACTGTGGGGCATGAAAGATTGTGCTTGACCCATTACCCAACAGAATTAATAACTGCCCATTTCATAGGAGTTCTTGATTTTCTCTGACTGCATTTATTTAGCTGTCATTTTAGTTCATAGCCCAATAAACTGAAAGCTGGTTCTTCTCCATTGTGTTTTTTTAAATGTAGAAAGTAGCTACTTCATACATATGATTAAATCCGTATATGCCTGATTCTGACCCTACCTCTAAAAATCTTTAAAAGCCATGAAGATATGAAACTTAGACAACAGGTGAGTTTCTTCTAGTGCTTTTTATCAGTGTCCAAAATGGGTTGTCTTAGACATTCCAAATGAGGTGTTGTAATGCTGTATGATTGAAGGTGACCCTTTTTTATCATTGTTACCTCTAATACAATTGCAAGAAATCTTATACAAAATATAGCATATAAGGTGTCAATGGAAAAGTTACAATTTGTCAAGTATGATTATCCTGGTTAAATCCATGAATATTACTGTACCTGAAGTTATGAATACCAGCTATGTATTTGTATCTCAAATGTGTTTGTTCTTGGGGTGACCCTCACAAGATAGTTTACATCCAGTCTCAACAGCCCATTGTGAATGGACTATTCAACCTGGATGGGCCATTAAGAAGAATCAACTCTCCAGATAGCTCTTCCTGAGGATGCCCCAGAGAGCAAGGAGGCAATGGCCACCCCTGTGATTCAGCAAAACATCTAAGGGCATGAGATATGGACATATGCCCTCAGATGCCCTCTTTGTTAGTAACTTCCCATACACAGGGGCTGGGGGCTTTGTTTAGGATAGTAAATTTCCATGCACATGGCAGAGGATATAAAAGACACCTGAGACATCTCCATTTTGCTTCATTCCTGCTCCAATTCTCTGGACTGTGGATTTACAACTAAAAGGAGTATTTTGAACTATGGACTGAGGCCTTCCAATCTTTTTGAAGTTACCAGAGAGACTTCTGCAAGCCAACAGTCTATTTAATCACTCCTATGATCCTGATCTATGAACACTGAAAATCACATGTATGTATATTATTCCTTAAATATTTAATAGCTCTTCTTTTCTTTAATTAAGAAAATCTTTAGTTCATTTACTAAGGATTGGCTGACAATGTAATACTTGGGTAAGATATGAACTATGTATATTGACCTGGGGGGTAAATGTCTGAGCCTTTGGGATTGGTAGAACCTTAAGTATGGTGAATTGAGTTTTCAGTAACTTCTCCCTATATTACACCTATATGTCTGGATGGGAGCCAAAGGCTGGAATGCCTAAAGGGGACTACTTCTGGTTAACCAATGTGGTGCTACAGAAGCTTCTTTATTACTGGTTTGGCAACTTTCATTATAGAATAAATCACCAGTTTGGGGGAATACTTGCCCTGACTGTGCCATTCTCACTGTGGTCCATTCCAGGCACGGCTCACGGGTGTATTAAAAGATATTGGCAAGTTCTAGTGCTCAGAACCAATTTTGAGAGAAGGAAGTACATTTCGGAAGTTATTCACTAGTGAGTTGGAAGTGTCAGAATGGTCCTTGGGGACTCTCCACACTTTGTCTCAACTCTCACATGCTTCATCGTAGATTTAGTTAGCACTGTTGTCCCAGAGGACCAGAACTGTCCAGGAAGGTCTTGGATAAGGATGTGGTCACTGATGTACCTAAGTCCTGGCATTGATAGCTTTAAGAAACAAGAATAAGGACCTGAAGTTGCAACAAAAGTGGATTGAGAGCCATAGGAAGGTGCAGAGCATGGAGTGATATCCTCACAGCAACTGCTCAACCTAAAGAGAAGGCAGATATCAGAATGGCCACACTGAGTCAGAGGAAATGGTCCATCATACCCAGTATCCAGATGCTTCAGAACAAACTTCTGTCTCAGCTTTGCTTTGGCAGAGTTAGTAGGAAAACAGGAAATTTTTGGTGCAAAATTTCAACAAAAATACAAAAAACCCCACCCAACTGTCATTGAAACTTGCAGTGGAAAATTGTGACTTTTCATCAAAATAAGTCAAACTTCCCAAACTGATTTTTTTTTTTATAAAATCAAACAAAAATTGTATAGTGTTCAGGTTTTTGGTTTGGATAAAAAAAAATCAGAATCTTTTAAGGAAAGCAAACAATTTCTGGGGAAGAAAATGCCATCATAAAAATTGAAAAGAAAATTATTGACCAGCCTTACTACCATCTTAATCCCACAACACTGAGTTACAGTGATTCAGTCTAGACTGGATCACTATGGCCACTTCATCTGAGAAAAAGAGATGAAGTCTCCCAGCTTGCTGAAAGTGTTCAGAAGGCATTCTTGCCATTATCCCTACTGGTTATATACAGTTATTGATGAGTCCAGCAGAACCCTGTGGCTTCACACCACTTTGGTGTGAGGTTGGTATAAGGAGAGCAGATGCTTTTGATGGGAAGGGAGATCCGTGTTACAGCTAATTCAAGTTGTTTCCCCCTCCTGACTATCACTTTAATCTTACCCAGGTTTAGCTTGACATTTACACTACAAGCTAGGGGTGTGATTCCCCTGCTTGTGTTCACATACATGTGCTAGCTCTCATCAAGCTAATGCAAATATAAATAGGAGTGTAGCCACAGTAGCACATGTAGCAGAAGCAGAAGCACAGCTAACCCATGGTGAGTATATACTCACTGGCTCAGGCGGTAGATATGTACTGAATGAGAACTAGCATATGTATGTGTACACAACTGGGGGGAGAGGGGAAATCACACTCCTAGCTAATCATGTAGACATAGCCTTATTTTATTAACTTCACATGGGAAACAAAATGTCTGTTAAACAGATATGGATGTCTGATTAATTAAGAACGCTTTATCAGATCAATAATGTTGCAATGATCAAATGACCTCCAAGCATATCTTGTGTAGGTGGTCAGTCCCATTAAACTTGGGAATCAGCAAGTTTTCTACCAGACTGCACAGCATAGCACTCAGATACTACAGGGATAGGGACCATATAAATACATCAGTTTGGATTCTCAAACTGCAGGGACAGGACCCACATCTGGACAGGAGATAATTCAGCAGCTTCCAAGACCAATGAGAGAAGCTGAAGCATTTTAAAGTGGACAAATATATTATTTTTAATGTTTAACCTTAGTCTAGAAGGAGTGCTATTTGTTCAAAGTTACCAAGCTACCTTTTAAAAATATCCTGGCTCTAAAGATTTGTAAATATCAAAGGGTTGGGGTTTGTTTTTGTTTAAGAAACCTCTTCTACGCTACCATTTTGCACCTACAAATATTTGTGTGCAGTATTTCCACACAATTTATTGCAGGTGCTAATTGTGTCATTTGATATCTGACTTGAGTGTAATTAAGAGACCAGGGCTAGAATTTTAGTTCACAATCAGTTGTGCTTACCAAATTTGTTATTTTGTAAATCAGTTATTTACAGGTGCAAAATAGGAGACCGCTTTTCAAAAATCTGTATCAACATGGAAAGTAACTACAGTCCTAAATCTGTTGACATTCAAGAAGCCTTCCCTTAACTGTCAGCTCCAATGAACATTTTATTCCCAGAAAATTCCAGACCCTCCTTTAGAGATTTTCAAGACATACCAAAAATCAAATCAAAGTGAAATAAAAAGTTATCCTAAGCTGCTAATCATTTTTTTCCTATTAAAAAAGAGAGAAAAATGAACCCTTCATTCAATCTGCAGAAATGTTCAGTGTCTTTTTATATTCTCACTCAAAGGCTAAAATATTTACTGTTTTGTTTTGATTCAGCAGTACATCTGATATACACATTGATCAGATTTGTCTTTTTTTATAGAATAGAATATTTTAAAAAGATATGAGTAAAGAATACCAACATTTCCTAGGTAGTGAGAAAATTTGTTATAAGCAATTAATTACTTGCTTGCCTGGTCTCTATGTGAAAAGACAATGACTACCAATTATTTAGAATGCAGAGTTTTATGCCTGAATACACGTGGTTATCCATGAAATGTGACCTGCAGTAACTTGGTGCAATGCAATGGGTATGTTCTAAAGAACTATTTCTAAGCAAAGAACAGTTAAGAAACAGCACTTACTGACCTGTGAGCAGACTAAGTATCCATTATCCACTACAGCTCTAATGAACCTTTTTATACAGCACTTCCTGATAAGTTACTGTAACACATACAGGATTATTCGTGACAACGGTGGAAGTTCCAGACTGGCTGGCACCAAGGGGCTGCGGGCATGACTGGAAATAGCAAACCTTGGCATGTAATTGTACAAATTAGAGATGGGTGAACTATTACCCATTTTGAAAAATAAGATACCCTGCCCCCATCCAAGAAACTTTTATTGATAATTTTTTTTATTAAAAGTGAACAGAATTTTGACTGTGGAAATTATTTTCTTACATTAACACGAAAAGAGAAGGTGACACATAAGAGCCCTTTGAAACATCAAGCTACCAAAATGGTGTTGCCCAAACATTTTTCAAAACTTTTTCTCATATATCCTTAGCCTCCCTTTCCACTTTTCTTTAAATAGTCTTCTAGTGGGAGGTGTTAGGTACACACAACCCAAGAGGATGTCTGGCCTCATCCCCAGTGGAATGGAGAACCCTGACCTGCTCCACTTCTTGTTCTCTTACAGGACTTGATAGGAGATGCCCCCCCCCAAAACCCTAGATCCTCACCTTCTGGAAAGAGGCTTGTTACCTGCCCACTCTGGCATCCTTTAGCATCTGGGCCAGAATGGTCTCCAGCCCTTCCTGCTCTTTCTACAGCTGGTTAAATACACTCTGGAAACAAGACAATTTTGATTTCATCCCAGATAGTGCTGGAGGGCTAGCATCTGCAGCAATCAAAAGGACAGCAATAACCTTTCCAGGCTTTCATGTGCTAGAAGGCAAGCCAGCCGGTCAGTGTTCCTTATGAAGTTGAGGACATCCTAACTTGAGGAACAAAGAATCTACCAAACACCCCTTATAAGGAGAGACGGTCACCTAGCCACATCATGAAGATGCAGTGGGGAAGCAGAAGGCCATCAGACTTCTCTGTACTCCAGAAGGCAAGGCAAAGTAAAGTGAGGGAAGATCTATTCACAGGGGAGCATAAGAAAGAAGATTGTTTGGGTGGGAGGAACAAAAGCCAGTTCTGGGGAAGGGTACCATAGTTGTGACGCTAGACTCCAAACTTCAGAATATTCAGAGAAATCTACATAATTATTCAAACTTTTGGATTCTTAATTAGCCAAACTAAACCCGAACTGTTTGATCTTCATCTTGTTGTACCAAATACCCTCCTAATCAAAACAGCTTAGCAGCAGCAGCTGTTTCAATTTACCAGTTGATGGGTCACTGGTAAAATTTATGTTATATGGCTCTGAAGTTAAAACAATTGTCTTTCCGGAGGCTCTTCTTAGGCCTCAGCAGGATGGTGAATATTTGTCCATCATATACAAGTATAGTCAAAGACAGGAAGTAGTTATAAAGTGTCATTGCATGTTCTTTACATGCTTATACGACTGTGCTTTCAAGAATTCCTTGTACAAGGCCAAACCACAGTAGCCTGGACATAGCTCCATGAAGAACCATTGCTCATCTTTTGTTAAGAATTGATTCAGGATTACAGCTGGGAAAACATTTTCAGCTCAAACTCACCACCACAAAAAAAAAAAAAAGAAAAGAAAAAAAAAGGCAGATTTATATTGAACAAAATGTTTCATGAATTTGTTGATTCTGCCTAATTATTTCACTGGGGAGGGAGGGAGAAGAGAAAGGGGAAAAAAAAACAATGGAAAGGTCTAAATAAACCATTTTATCCATTTTCAAAATGAAACATTTCAATTTTTCAAGCTAGATTCACAAGGGGACTTAAGAATCATTCACAAAAAGAAAGGAACTGCTGTGCCCCTATACTCAGTAGTCCAGTGGTTACAGCAGTGCTTCTCAACCAGGGGTAGTACATGTACACCTGGGGGGGGTACTCAGATGTCTTCCAGGGGGTACATCAACTCATCTAGATATTTGCCTAGTTTTACAACCGGTTATATAAAAAGCACTAACCAAGTCAGTACAAACTAAAATTTCAGACAATTATTTATACCACTCCGTATACTATACATTGAAATACAAGTCCAATATTTATATTCCGTTGATATTATATAGTAAAAATGAGAAAGTAAACAATTTTTCAGTGACAGTGTGCTGTGACACATTTGTATCGTTATGTCTGATTTTGTAAGTTAAGTGAGGTGAAACTTGGGTGTACACAAGACAAATCAGACTCTTGAAAGAGGTACAGCAGTCTGGAAAGGTTGAGAGCCCCTACATTAGAGCAACCACATTGCCCTGTGGTAGACCTAGGCTCAAGTCCTACTCCAGAGCAGGGATTCCAACCTGGGTGTCCCACATCCCAAGTGAGTGTCCTAACTACCAGGCTATTGAACATAAGGGGACAGTAGCACCACCACCACATTTTTATCAATGATGCCGAAATTGCCTTAAAAATCAAACCCTGAGTTTCCAAGTTTCCTTTACTTTTTAAATAAAAGGTTAAAGATGTCTGATTTTTTTAAAAAACAAAAAAGTGTTCCATTTTGGATCAAATGAAGTTGGAGTTCTCCCAACTTCTCAATTTGCTGAAAATCCAAAAAGTTTAGGTTTCATGGTGACTGAAAATTATTCCCTGTGCCCCCAACCCACCCACACTCCAGTTTTTTTGTGGGTTTTTTGGAACTGTACTAACCAATAGCTTTGCTCAGGTGCCTATTATACTGAGATTTGGAGTGAAATTTTATACCATTGATCATGGAAGCCTGATTAAGCTTTCAGTCACTCATATTGCCTTTATTGCTGTGCCTGTCGATGCATCGTTCTCTAGCTCCAGGAGCCTCTGTCCACCACAACTTTTTGTAATTCTTAACCCATGTAACTTAGGGTCTGTACATTATTTCTTGGATGGGGATACTTTGGCATTCTATAGAGAGGATATGCAGCGAAGTTATATAACTCAGTACAGCAGTACTTCAGCACACCCAGTGCTGCAAGCCTGCCTGATTCAGTAAGTACTTGGAATGAGAGAGAGACCATTTAGTTAGTTTCCTCACTGTCTCCCAGGAGAGCCACATCTAATTGCTTCTAAAATGACCCCTGTGTCCTTGCATCAGCAACTTTGACCTGTAGGCCATCCCATACATTCATCATTCTCTGAGTGACTACGCGCTTTCTTAAAACAGATGTGATTAATTTTTCATCCCTGCTCAACTCTTGGTCCTCCCCCATCTAGGTTTTGTTGAAAGTACATTTATTGATTTTATCTACAGCTTTAATATTTTTATGCTTCAATTAAATCCCCTCTTGTGTATGTTTATCTCTATGGTATGTATTAGATTTCTCTCTCAATAACCGCACCAACTTCTTGATCTGGAGGTCAGCAGTGTTACCTTTTTTCCTACTTTATATATCTGCACCTGTTTGGAGCAGCATGTGAGTACACAAAATTTAATTTCTCACAATATTATCTGTAATTCTCACACTTCCATATTAAAAAAAACCCACAATATTTTAACATGTAATTTCAAAAAGGTACTGAGCAACTGCAGCTCTCCAAATCAAGCCATAGTATACACAACAAATATTATTTTAGCTTTATAGTTTATTTATTTTCTCTTTATAGTCTAGAAATCTTAAAGGAAGTTCAAATAATCCCAACTCCTTATTTTTGCTCATTTCGTTCTTATTTATACTACAGTCTTTGTTTTTGGAGGGAAAAAAACCTATTCACTTTTTTTTTTATTAAAATAAGTCCTCTTGCCTATAAAACCCACTGATCAGAATCCTCTTTGTAGATCCTCTATTCTTTAGAGTATGATCTAAAGCTGCTTTGTCTTTTTCTGCCATGGAAGGTGCATTGGAGCAATGTATGGTAAGAACCGTTTGTACTTATTTCCAGAAACAATGACAAATGATATTTGAATAGCACCAAGTACTTTCAGATTGTTTCTCTCTGCTCCTGCACACAGTGAAGCTGGTCAATAGGGACACCTTGCACTGCCCCACAAGACTATGTAATTTTGCTACAAGTGAACAATGAGAGGGCCAGTCCATTTTTACTTTAAGATCAGTAAGGGTGGCTTATTTAATAAGCCCCAAGTAAAAGTACAGTACAAAAATTAAACTAAAAACAATTCTCAGTATCGGAACAAAAATGGACACAATTTCCAAAATAGCTCAAGCCCAGGGTTACCTCACCCCTTCCCCAAATACACATTCAACAGTCTATCGGGGAAAATTCACTCTTCTGTGGATTGGCCCACACAAGACCCACTTAAACCTAGAAGTGGGCTACCTTCAAGTCAATCATATGTATGTTGAGCCATAGGACACGGCAGGGGGAAGGACCATAAGACCCATGGCCCTGACCCTCTGTATATGTGGAGTACAGGGTAGCTGTACTGTTGCCTTGCGCCCTAACACCAAGTTGGAGCTTGGATTCCACCTCTCCAACCCTGCCACACTTCCTGTACATAAAGCCAGACTACTCCTGCTTTATGCAACTGAAAGTAATTTCAACCTAGAGTGACTAGACTGGCCTTACTCCCCATCCTACAACTTGAATTTTACAGTATGTTTTAGCATGTTGCATTAATAATAAATGATCAACAGCCTGCTAGAGATTTTAAGTTAAAATGCAATACTCTCCTGTAAATTTATGGAAATTTTATTAACACCAGCAGTATCGCAAAGGAAAAAGCTAAAGTTCATTTGCTCTAAGTATTCTCAAATAACCTTTAATACTAATTACAATTCCCTGAGATTAGTAGTGGTAGCAGGCAAACTAGCCAATCAGCCTACTTTTCAGCCCATTTGTTCTTCTTTCAGACAAAATTAACCATAGAATTTAGAGTTGCATGCATAAGCACTTTTTCAGTTTAGTAACAGATGAGCAGAGGTTTTTTTTTTAAATTCAACTTGTGATTTTTTTTAAATGGTCAAATTTTCCAAAGATCTCTTAATTTACAGATTCATAAAGCCATCCAATTAACCTGGAGTTAGGAGATGGTATCCATACCCATTGTATGTGTAATGACAATTTTGTCACTGTAAAGTAAGACAAAATTCAGAGAACAGTCATGGTAAAAACATACATAATCAGGGTATGGTCACGGCAAATAAAAATGTGTAACAATTTAATAATGAATATTATAGGATAACATTTATACAAAACAAAAAGTTAATGCAATCGTTTTCATTTCCTGGGTACAGAGGCATTGACACTTGACTTGCAGGCTGGGCAGCCCACTGAGGTGAGCAAGGGGATGGAGGTGGTGCTCCCCCATCCCAGCCGCCCGGGGCTGAAGCCAAAGAAGTTGCAGCATCTGTTAAAGTCACGGAATTCGTGACCAAATCATATCCTTAGGCCTTGTCTACACTACGAGAGTAGTTCGATTTTACTTAAATCGAATATTTGGAATCGATATTGCAAAGTCGAACGTGTGTGTCCACACTAAGGACAGTAATTCGACTTTGTGAGTCCACATTAACGGGGAAAGCGTCGACATTGGAAGCGGTGCACTGAGGGCAGCTATCCCACAGTTCCCGGAGTCCCCGCCGCCCATTGGAATTCTGGGTGGAGCCGCAAATGCCTTCTGGGTAAAAAAAAAAGGGGCCAGGGTGCTTTTGGGTAACTGTCGTCATCCGTCCATCACTCCCACCCTCCCTCCCTCCCTGAAAGCGCCGGCGGGAAATCATTTCGCGCACTTTTCCAGTCATTGACAGCACGGACGCCACAGCACTGTGAGCATGGAGCCCGCTGCAACCATCGCTGCAGTTGTGGCCGCTCTCAACGCCTCGCAGCTTATCATACAGGTTGCCCTGAGGCAGATGCAGAAAAGTCAGGCGAGGAGGCTACGTCAACGCGGTGATGGCCTGAAGTCTGAGAGTAGCACAGACCTCTCAGAAAGCAGGGGACCCAGCGCCGAGGACATCACGGTGGCAATGGGTCATGTTGATGCTGTGAAACGGCGATTCTGGGCACGGGAAACAAGCACTGAGTGGTGGGACCGCATAGTGCTGCAGGTCTGGGATGAATCACAGTGGCTGCGAAACTTCCGCATGCGGAAGGGAACTTTCCTTGAACTTTGTGAGTTGCTGTCCCCTGCCCTGAAGCGCAATGACACCCGGATGCGAGCAGCCCTGACTGTCCAGAAGCGAGTGGCCATAGCCCTCTGGAAGCTTGCAACGCCTGACAGCTACCGGTCAGTCGCGAGCCAGTTTGGGGTGGGCAAATCTACCGTGGGGGTTGTTGTGATGCAAGTAGCCAAGGCAATCGTTGATGTACTGCTGCCAAAGGTAGTGACCCTGGGAAACTTGGAGGCGATCATAGATGGCTTCGCAGCGATGGGATTCCCAAACTGTGGTGGGGCCATAGATGGAACTCACATCCCTATCCTGGCACCGGACCACCAGGCCAGCCAGTACATTAACAGAAAGGGCTACTTTTCCATGGTGCTGCAAGCACTGGTGGACCACAGGGGACGTTTTACCAACATCAATGTCGGATGGCCGGGCAAGGTTCATGACGCTCGTGTTTTCAGGAACTGTGGTCTGTTTAGACAGCTGCAGCAAGGTATTTACTTCCCGGACCACAAAATAACTGTTGGGGATGTGGAGATGCCTATAGTGATCCTCGGGGACCCAGCCTACCCGCTAATGCCCTGGCTCATGAAGCCCTATACAGGTGCCCTGGACACTGAAAAAGAACTCTTCAACTACCGGCTGAGCAAGTGCAGAATGGTGGTGGAGTGTGCTTTTGGACGTCTCAAGGGGAGATGGAGAAGCTTGCTGACTCGCTGTGATCTCAGCGAAACCAATATCCCCATTGTTATAGCAGCTTGCTGTGTGCTCCACAATCTCTGTGAGAGCAAGGGGGAGACCTTTATGGCGGGGTGGGAGGTTGAGGAAATTAGCCTGGCTGCTGATTACTCACAGCCAGACAGCCGGGCGATTAGAAGAGACCAGCGGGAAGCGCTGTGCATCCGGGAGGCTTTGAAAGCAAAGTTCCTGAGTGAGCAGGGTAACCTGTGACTTTCTAATTTTGTGTACAGAGAAGCCTTCACCCCACTTCCAACACACGTTTCAAAATAAAAATAGTTCTACTTTGTTAAAGCACACCGTTTTCTTTAATACTGTTTTCGCGGGAATTTTTTAAAACTGGGACGCAGACTGTGGTGCGGAGCGGGTGTAGTGTAGTCGCGCGAATGCAGCTTCTAAACTCAAGGACTGACAGGCTCCGCTGCGGTGGGATGGTTCTTTCAACGGAGCCTGTCACCCCTCCTGATACGGACTGTGTGTATGGGGGGTCTATGTGAGTTTGTGGCAGGGGGGGGACGGTTACAGATCCCCTGCTGTGTGGCTCTGTGATCCTGCCTAAGGACCGCCGCTTAAGATCTCTAACTGCCCTCCCCTGACACAAAGTCACAGAGCAACCCACCCCCCACCACATAACATGAAAAGAACCTCCCAGACTAACCAGGGTAAGTAGTCACTGCATCACTGCACTATGTATGTGCCCTGCTGCTGTGCCTGCCCCCGACTATGTACCCTGCCAAAGGTGACTGTCCTGTCCAATTACCAACCCCCTTTCCCCCCCCCCTCCAAAAGAACATGATGGAAACAGTAGTTAACAGAAACATATTTTTTATTATCAACTACACATGGGACTGGGAAGTGAAACTTGGACGGGGGCTTGTGTCAGGCGGGAAGGAAAGAACTTGTCAAACTTTGGGGAATGAGAGCCTTCTGCTGCTCGAGCTCTCTGCAGGGGTGGAGTGAGAGTTAGCAGGGACTCTGCCGCCTCTCCTTCTGTGCACTTTGGGTGAAGGGAGTATGGGACTTGGTGGCGGGGGAGGGCGGTTAGAGATGGACTGCAGCGGGGCTCTGTCCTCCTGCCTCCGTTCCTGCAGAACATCCACAAGGCGCCGGAGCGTGTCCGTTTGCTCCCTCAGTAGTCCAAGCAGGGTTTGAGTCGCCTGCTGGTCTTCCTGACGCCACCTCTCCTCCCGATCCATGTTGGCTTGGTGCATTTGGGACAAGTTCTCCCGCCACTGGGTCTGCTGTGCTGCCTGGGCTCGGGAGCAGGCTATAAGCTCTGAGAACATGTCCTCCCGTGTCCTCTTCTTCTTATGCCTAATCCTCCCTAGCCTCTGGGAGTGTGATGACAGGCTAGGTTGTGAGACAGTCGCAGATGGGGCTGTGGGAATGGGAAAAAGGGAGTGAATTCCTCAGAAAGATAAATGTAGTTGTGAACAAAAAACATAGTCTTTCTCTGTGAACAGGACCATGCACAGCACCTATCACATGCGCACTCAGCACAAGGTCGAATTCTCGGCCTTCGCATTCAGTGTCTGGGGTTTTGCAGAGCACTTTTGAGAACCCTGTCAGGACAACGGAATTGCTCTTGCACGCAGACATGGTAAGCCGTAGATTCGTGGCAGCTTAAAACTTTAATATTAGCAATGGCCTCATTTCACATTGAAATCAATGTCGGTCCCTGCTGCCAGCAATCCGGCAAGCAGGAAGTCTGCTCCTGTCCCACACCCTCGCGGCTGTCCCCGGGAACGATCCCTTTCGGCTGACCCTCTCCCGCCTCCACCGCGTGGCTGCAAACCAGCGGTTACAGTTCTGTAAAGGAACGGTAAAGCAGTCCCAACACTAACATTCCCCTACCTTATTCAAAGCAGGTCATCATGAGCGACATCACCCTCATGAGGATCTCTGAGAGCGACAGACAGAGAATGCTCCGGGAAAGCCTTCAAAGACCAGGGCCGTATGCCGCCATGCTGTGCCAAGCAATGATTCCGGAGTACTTGCTAGTCTCGTGGCGCGGCAACGTGTCCTACTACGGAGGACCCAATAAGGCCGCTCTCCCCAAGAACCTAATGCAGCGGATTTCAAATTACCTGCAGGAGAGCTTCCTTGAGATGTCCCAGGAGGATTTCTGCTCCATCCCCGGACATATAGACCGCATCTTACTGTAGCTGCAGTAGCAGGGACTAAACAGTAGAGCGACTTGGGCAGGACAATCATGCAAAACCGGACATTGCTAGATTTTTTTCAAATAGTTGCACTGCCCATGACTGAACCGTTAAGTTAATCAAACTAATCATGAGAAACCCATTTTTTAAATTGTTAATAATCATGTTCTGTTACAAATAAATGTTTAGATGTTTACAACACTTACTGGATGATCCTTCACCAGATTCTGTGTCCGGAGTAACGGCTGGGGAGGGTTGGTAGGGGATCTCTGTAAGGGTGATGAAGAGATCCTGGCTGTCGGGGAAATCAGCGTTGTGAGCGCTGTCGACTGCCTCGTCCTCCTCATCTCCTTCCTCATCTTCCCCGTCCGCTAACATGTCCGAGGATCCGGCCGTGGACACTATCCCATCCTCAGAGTCCACAGTCAGTGGTGGGGTAGTGGTGGTGGCCGCACCGAGGATGGAATGCAGTGCCTCGTAGAAACGGGATGTCTGGGGATGGGATCCGGAGCGTCCGTTTGCCTCTTTGGTCTTCTGGTAGCCTTGCCTCAGCTCCTTGATTTTCACGCGGCACTGCGTTACATCCCGGCTGTATCCTCTCTCTGCCATGTCTTTAGAGATCTTCTCATAGATCTTTGCATTCCGTCTTTTGGATCGCAGCTCGGAAAGCACGGACTCATCGCCCCACACAGCGATGAGATCCAAGACTTCCCGATCAGTCCATGCTGGGGCCCTCTTTCTATTCTGAGATTGCACTGCCATCAGTGCTGGAGAGCTCTGCATCGTTGCCAGTGCTGCTGAGCTCACCACGATGTCCAGACAGGAAATGAGATTCAAACTGGCCAGACAGGAAAAGGAATTCAAATTCAAATTTTCCCGGGGCTTTTCCTGTGTGGCAGTTCAGAACATCCGAGCTCTTACTGCTGTCCAGAGCGTCAACAGAGTGGTGCACTGTGGGATAGCTCCTGGAGCTATTAGCGTCGATTTCCATCCACACCTAGCCTAATTCGACATGGCCATGTCGAATTTAGCGCTACTCCCCTCGTCGGGGAGGAGTACAGAAGTCGAATTAAAGAGACCTCTATGTCGAACTAAATACCTTCGCGGTGTGGACGGGTGCAGGGTTAATTCGATGTAACGGCGCTAACTTCGACATAAACGCCTAGTGTAGACCAGGCCTTAGCAATGCACATATATCAATAAAGACTTCAGTTGGCTTTCAAGAGCAGAAGTTCAGGTTTTTGTATACGTTGCACCATCTGCTTTACAGGGACCTATTTGCCACCTGAGACAGAAACTGTACAGTACATTTTGGCACCAACAATGGTGAAGTGTAGTCACCTCTATTTAAATGAGCTTGTTTACCAATGAGTTCTCAGGACTTTCAAGCCCTTCATGACTATGAATGTATTGAAAGCTAAACAGGTTTAAATTATGTGTTTTTAAAAATTCTACAAGCAGCATGTTTGAGTCAGGACATGTATATTTCTTATGCAAACTCTGTACAAATAAGCCAATTTCCAATTGGTAGACCATTTTTAAAAGACGTTGTATGGGAGGTACTCTATGTGCAGATTGAGAGGGTATCCTATTTGTCCCACAATGTCTGAAAGAGATATAAGAGGGCTCAGGAAGCCCCACAGGTTCACCTTACAATATTTCCAGTAAGTTCTCTCATCAAGGGAAAGGAGTATGTGGTATCATGGCAGTGGCAAGACTCTAAGGACTCTGAAAACTGCACAGCATAGAAAGAGCAAAGGAAAGGAAGCTCAGAGCCCACAGGTCCCAGACCAGCCATGGACTGAGGGCTTGACCCTCTATGATGCTGTCTAGACTTCTCATATGGCATGATGGCCTGAAACTACTGCTTATTGTAGGAGACAAGGTGGTGAGGTAATATTTTTAATGGGACCAAAAGATATTACTTCACCCACCTGGTCTCTACAATATCCTAGGATCAACACAGCTACAACAACACTGCTTATTATGTCACCCTTTTAACACCTTGCCATGAACCTAGAACTAGATTTGTAACTTTAACATTCAACTTGTCAGGCAACATCTAGCTCACTGGGGGCTGTCACCCTTGAAGCTCACGGCACTACTGCAATCCAAACTACAATAAAGAGCAATTCCTAATGGAATTTTGTTTGCTCTCAATCCTTTCTGTAGGAAACATGCAGAGCAGAATGAAAACTAATGCCAATCCTAAAAGTAGGATGTATGGAAAATTTAAAAAAATAATCATAATCCAGATACAAACATACGCTTCTCCAGAGGAGATGCTACCAAGACTGAATAGTCTCTAGCTTTGCACTTCACCCACCCAAGAGCCCCATCTGCATGGCTCACATTAAGGCAAAGAGCTTCTATGAACTTTGTGTAGTTACTACATCCCCTTCTTATCTTATGTGGGCTTTTCTACCTCATTCTGACCTATGTTACGCCCCACAATACCAGAGTAAAGGGGAATATACAGCCCTGTATGTTTCAATAGCAAGATTTGTGCATGCAGTACCAACATTGCACTGCTATTAAAATTTAGCAGTGTAGTTTTCCCATTTAAAACTTTTAAAACAAGACAGAGCCAATGTATGAGAAATGCCATCCCTCTGGAGTTAACACTGTGGTTGCATTCACCACAGAGGATAAAACATTTTCTAAAGTAGAAATTGGGTGTCACAAGTAGTGCTCTCCAAATATGCCTATGCTTTCTTCAGTTTACTTTTATGTACTTAATGAACTACACTGCTTACTGTGTATCATATCTACAGATCAACAAACCTCCAAACCTGAAAAGAGCACCTGATAGAAACATCACATAAAATTGAAAATGGGAAGTCACAGAGATCAATAGGACTTGTAGAATACCCAGAAGTTTTGAAAGGATCAGGCAGGTACCTAAACATGTATCTAGCAGCTTCTTTTTTAAGAAAAATGATTTATAGTGTACGTGACAGGGTGCACCACTCACAGCTAGTCTGGTGCCTCCTCCAGGCCACTCTGGGGATTAGCTATCAGGACAACACCCATTCCCACAGTTGCACACTCTCACTCTGTTATGCTTTCTGGTCTGTAGCCCCTTTCTCACTCAGGAACTGCAGCATCCTCTTTGTGACTCAGCCCTCTGGCCAGGTCACTCAGCATTCTCCCCTTCTGGAGTGCATCAAAGTCTTTCCTTCAGTAGCCCTGTGCAGTCTTCCCATTCACTGCCTCAGGTGCCTCTCCTTCAGTAGCTGGTAGGGCAACACAAGCACACCCAGAACACCCTCTATTCCAGCTTCCAGTCTAGGGACTCTCAACCTAGCAGTTCTAGGCTTTACTCTCCCAGTCCTCACAACTACTTCCCTGGACTGCTTCCTGGTTCCCCTTGTTGCTCTGAATGTACCAGCTTTAAACCCTCCTTCCAGGGACTGCCTGAAGCCTACACATTTCTATAGCCACCAAGTACTACTTTCTCTTTCCAGGGAGTAGTTGTCCTTGTCCAGCTTCCTGATTTTATAGGTCCCATCGGTTTCTGCACAGCTGAACCTGCTTGCAATCAACTCCCTGCTCTCTGGTTCTTCCTCCAGGTGAAGCTGGTGGAGTTAATAGGCCTACCTTGCCACCTTAGCCCCTTCCAATCCTGTGTGGAGCTGACTCCCCATCTCAGATATAAGGCCAGAAGGGGCCATTGTGCTCTAGTCTGACCTCCCACATAACACAGGCCAGAGGACTTCCATGAATTAATTCCTGTTTGATCTACAGCATATCTTTTAAAATAACACCCAGCCTTGATTTTAAAATTGAATCCATCACAATTCTTGGTAAATTGTTCCAATGGTTAATTACCCTCTTTGTCACATATCGGCACCTGGAGTCTGAATTTGCCTAGCTTCAGCTTCCATCCCCTGGACCTTGTTATACCTTTGTCTGCTAGATTGAAAAGCCCTCTGATCAAATTTCTGTTCCCGTTAAAGGCACATAAAGACTGGTCAAATCACACTTTATCTGTTTATTTTATCAAAAAGAAGATTAGAGCTCCTTGAGTCTATCACTATAAAGCATGATTTCCAATCCTTTAATCACTCTCTGGGCTCTTCTCTGAGCTCTCTCCAATTCTCCAGCACCAGAACTGAACACAGTGTTCCAATAGCAGTACTGGCCACATAAGACTGCCAGTATGTGTCACTCAGCTTGAAGTCCCCCATGATAATGCAGCTTTTTCTTCTTTACACATTATGGACAATTGCTTAAAGAACCGGTAATCCTATTCACTAGTGTGATTTAGTGGTCTGTAGTAGATCACAATTAATACCCCATCTTGTGCTTTATCTGCTAGGACAGTGATGATTATGGATCAATGTGTTTTCCATTATTTACAATGGACAGAAACTCCTAATTATAACTAATATTTTTAGCGATTCATAGTATTTTAAAAAGGGAAATGACAGAGAGTGAATGCATAAGGACACTTGGTGACATCCCATTGAAGTGACAGAGGTGTACACAGCTTGTACCTTTACAATTGTTCAGAAAATGCATGTCCAAAAATCCAGAAATCCCTGGTGCAAGACGAAGTATGCTGCAGCCTGTTCTAATTTGGGCTAGCTACCCTGGGGACTGATAAGGCAGAGAAGTATTACAAGCATGAAGGGATACCTCAGCCATGCCCCTCTCTCTCTAGCCACACAATCTGCACCATGAGTCAATAAAGAGGCTGCCATAGAAGCCACTACCACAGCTTCACACCACCTAAAGATTTGTCCGTGGTCCAAGACCAGATCCACCAGATTTATGGTAGTTCCTGGGTGGCCCAATGATTTTACATATTCCAATGAACATCTCATGGAGTAACAATCACCACTTGTGTTCTTGCTACTCGGTAGTCTTGGCCATAAACAAGTAGATTTATGTTTTAGTGAAACTCACTCAGCCATTCCTGTACTGATATAATTCCTTGGGAATAGTTTCATGCGACTTGGAAACAAAATGCATCTGAATAATCATTATAAGAGAAAATGGGATTACCAAGCAATACTGTGGATTTCACTTGTGCGCCCACCATCAGCTGTGTACATTCTGGCATAGGGCACATTTTTCTCTAATATTATAGATGTTCTTTCTAAATGTTATCTTTTGTACATTTTATTCTGCTTAGTGTGTACTGACAGTTCTGCTTGAATGCACTAAAAGGATATTAAGTTGTTTTTTTTCTGAGCAATATAGTAGTAGTCAGAGTCAGTTCACAGCAAGATATTCCTAAGTTTCCTCCACTCATAAATTTTGAGATTCAGGATCCAAATCTTCACTCACCTAGAATGGAATTCAAGGGTTATAGTAGTATGTGTCATGGAGTACACTATTGTGGTAAAGTGTTATGCTATGGGGCAAATGGAAGATTCCCACTTCTATCAATTTTCATTTGTGTGCAGATGCTTAGATGAGTGATTTCAAACAGCAGTCAGATCTATGCAAAAAAGTAGCATTAACGTAACAAGAAATCAAGCACTCAAAAAGACTGACTCAAAGTCCACAGAAGTCAATGGATACATACCTTTTGGTTTCAATAGGCTTTCAAACAAGCCCTAAGTCAGGAAATTCCAGAAGTGAATCACTCAAACAGAAGATTCACAAGGACAACATTACTTTACTGCCCTGGCATGAGTGGATGACAATTAAGTTGGGGTGACAGAAATTTCAGAGTCACTGCTAAGCAACCCTATGGTAGGGACCCAACAAAGCCCAAAGGGATGGAAAGTTTATTTTCTATCCTACCTGGGCAATTGCAGATTCTGATCCCTCCTTCTCCCCCTTACCATGGTTTGGGGAACTGTTGGCGTCCTTATTGTCTCCCCACTTGTCACTGAACCAAGGAACGAGGGCATTGGCACCCCAATAGGTGACTCCACTGTTATTAAAGTTGGCTAAGTCAAGCACTCAAATTAAAGAAATGATAGAATTAAGATTGCCTATGCAAACTTAGTTCTACCCCCTTGTATGCACAAGATGGTAATCTTTAATCAACCATCTTTCCAATGGACCCTTGCCATGCACAACTTCAGCCCCTGAGCTTAAATATAACCAAGCATATTAGAAGAAAAGTTAGAGAAAAAAGTCAAAGAGCAATGGGCTAGAACATACCTAGATCTAAGAGCACAACTAGCATTGCTTATATAGGCAAAAAAATTAAGAATTAAATGCTCACATATTTAGAGATCTTGTGTTTGTGTCAGTTTCCGTCTCTCCCTTTGCTGCAACCCTGCATCTACCAGCTTCTAATAGCATGATACCCACTTCAGTGTCAATTCCTGCCATTTATACTCTTCAGTCACTTTGAAGTGTGCATTACTATATTAGTCATGGGGTCATATGTTGTGTTCACACAGGAATGATAGTATTTGTTCAGGTGCAGTAGTTTGGACTCTAATGGGTGGCTAATATGGCAATGTACAATATTTCCTGATAACCTCTTCCTCTTCTAGAACTACAATCTTAAGTTTTCCAATTTCCTTTCATGTACCTCATAGTAGTTCCATAGCTACCTACCTGCCTGTACTTACGTGGTCCTCACCACCTGAGGTAACAGAGTGCCTCAAAATCATATGAGTACTGTCAGGATAAAGTATTATCCTCATTTTACAGATCAGGAACTGAGGCACAGAGATTAAGTGAACTGCTCGAGGTCATATAGGAAGTCTGTGGCTGAACCCCAATGTCCTAGTCCTGTGCCCTTTAGTTCTTTGGTATCAGGCTTTCTTAATATAATCCACAATCTGAACAAGGTTGCATATCTATAAGCTCTTCTTCCTATAGAGGTGTTAGCTGTGTTGGTCTTCCATCTTCATCTTAGTCTTATTGTTCAGTGATACCATATTTCTCAACACCACCAGTCTGTATCAAATGGTTTCCACAATGTCAGAAGCACTATCAGAGCAATTTAGTCTTTGTGTTAACAGCAAGATGGTAAATAGGTAATGGTGTTCAAGACAATTATTAACTCTATGTAATCTCACACATATAGAAAGCTGTGTTTATATGGTTGCATGTTTTATATACTTTATATGCACAGAGCAAAGTCTTCTTTGCCGTGAATTCTGATATGGTGAAATGTCACTTATACTACTGAATGAATGAAAGACCAGTTATTTTAAATGCATCAGAACATGCAATTTTAATAATAATAAACTCTAATTAGAGAAGTTGTGCTGTGGGGTGGGGTAGAGGGGAAGGACTGTTCAAGATGACCGTGTATTACACCCACACACTATTGTAGTTTTGATTAAGGAGTATTGATTGCAAACTTCAGGAATGTTATTGTGAAAATGTTCCCTCATGTTCACAAATTAGAGAGCCCTCACAAAATGCTAGCTTTTAAATATTGACCATTTTAACACATAGGTAGCATATTAATTCCGGGGTACTGTGCATCAAAAGATAAATGAATATTTGATTCAAAGTTTCTCATAACCTTGTATCTTATTCATCTCTTATTCAGAATAATTGGTCTTTACAAAGCTATCACTTTGCTTGTTAGACTTTGCAAACCTATTTTCCTATTTATACTCTTCCAGAGGATAGAGAGTATTTTTCTTCCCAGAAGAGATGTCAATTTACACCTGTAAGGACTTAATAAAAGCCTACCCATACTGGAATAGTTCAACTAGAAGAAACAGAACCTGACTGAATTTGGCTTAAACTGTCTCTAACTATCTTTCCAACATCCTGGGGAGACTCTTGGAGACTTGAAATACTTTTATTGACCTGGAAAGAGTATGGATATACTTTTGCTAATCTAGGAAGACTCAGCGGGACTTAGACTAGATACTCACTGACCTGGAAAGATTGCTACTTCAGCCTTGGTAGAATGATTGTAAAAGTCTTTTAGCAGCTTTGATTTTGCTAACATTTATTCTGTTTTACTGAGTGATTTAGATATTACCCACAAGGCTTTGCTTTCCAATGGGACATAAGGGGAAATAGAAAAGTCCTCTCCTAGAAAGAAGCAGGGGTCCTGTTCCAGCAACACAATACCACTGTGGATCTTTTGCCAACGCTAATGCTGTGCTGGCATCTGTATGGGTCAAGGGGTCTGGGCTAGCAAATTGCATTGTGAGATCGGGGCCTTGAGCAATACTGTAATACCAAACCAGGAAAAAATTTGTGCCAGATAACTTAGCCACAAAGTTTTTCCTGATTTAATTTACAGTACTGCTCAAGACCCTAATCTCACAATGCAATCTGCTACACAGATCCCTTCACCCATACAGACCCCAGCTCAGCATTAGCACAGGCAAAGGCTCCACAGTAGTAGACTGCATTGCAGGAACAAGACCCATGACTGGTTTGATACCCAAAATTTCTTTCTTGCATTTTCATTAGCTTGGTGAATTTAAACTGATTTAGAGAGAATTAGAGATGGGCCCAAGCTGCAAAGCTCAGACCCAAACTTCCCCTGTTCTCAAGCATATTAGGATCCAGGTTTTAGTTTGACCAGCTACAGAAATAGGGGGCAGCACTGTGTCTGGTTGTGAACTTCCAAAGAGGTCAGAAGTGTTTGGAGTCAATATTTGGCTTCAGACTCATTTCTAGAGAAAACTAGAACTAAATCAGGTGCAAAAGTGATAGTAATGAACTACAGTAACAGTTCCCACACAACATGGGTACTTCTACAGTTATCTGCAAAAGAGGGAGATTCACTGAATAAAATTCTGGCTTTAGCTTATGTATATGTATACTCCTGCAGGAGAGGGACCACAAAACAACTATTTTGCCACTATCTTGGCACCCTGGAAACATATGAGGTTAACTCCCTGAAAATTCCAATCACCTTGAACTGTCCCACTAGAAAACTATACAATTTACATGGCACACATTAAATGGATTAAATGCTGGCTAACTGACAAGTCTCAAAATATAACTGTAAACAGAGAATCATCATAGAAGAGGTGAATTTTTAGTGGGATCTCACAGGAATGGGTTCCTGGCCCCCTTTTTTTTTTTTAAATCAGTGAACTAGAAAAAAACAAAAAATCATTATGATGACATAAAACCTGGGGGAGTGATAAATAAGGAAGGATAGGTCACTGAAATTAAGCTGCCACACCTTGGCACCCCCATATTCACCACGGTCATATAATTACACTGGTCTACAATTTTTGAGAAGTCGTCTGCTTCAGAGATAAAATGTGCTATTTATTATGTATTTTGATGTGCTGAATTCAAATATGACAAATAAAACAACTGATTGGCTACTGTTTCTAAGATATTTAAGTTTTTACATTTTATGTCTATGTATATTGTGTAGATAGTAGAGTTTTAATCATAAATTGTAAATCTAGGTCTTTTCATGTGTTTATGGTTGCTTTACATGATAATATTTCACCTGTCCTGTTTATGTAACACTTTAAAAATCAGCAAAAGGGTTATATAAATAAAATTTATTATGAAACAAAAGGCAAAAAAGTATTATGTACATAGTTTAGTCCTATTCAGTGTCTACTCGGCGCTTCTTGGCTTGTCTCTTGTATTCATTAAATGGAGCATCTCTGGTCACTGTCCAGCAATAGTCTGCAAGCATTGATGGGCTCCATTTGCCCTGATAGCGTTTCTCCATTGTTGCAATGTCCTGGTGAAATCGCTCGCCGTGCTCGTCGCTCACTGCTCCGCAGTTCGGTGGAAAAAAAATCTAGATGAGAGTGCAAAAAATGTATCTTTAATGACATGTTGCAACCAAGGCTTTTGTATGCCTTGAGGAGGTTTTCCACCACCAACAACCTGTAGTTGTCTGCCTTGTTGTTTCCGAGAAAATTTATTGCCACTAACTGGAAGGCTTTCCATGCCGTCTTTTCCTTGCCACGCAGTGCATGGTCAAATGCATCATCTCGAAGAAGTTGATGAATCTGAGGACCAACAAAGACACCTTCCTTTATCTTAGCTTCACTTAACCTTGGAAATTTTCCACGGAGGTACTTGAAACCTGCTTGTGTTTTGTCAATGGCCTTGACCAAGTTCTTCATCAGACCCAGCTTGATGTGTAAGAATGGTAACAAAATCCTCCTTGATTCAACAAATGGTGGATGCTGAACACTTTTCCTCCCAAGCTCCAATGACTGTCGGAGTGCCCAATCTTTCTTGATGTAGTGGGAATCTCTTGCACGACTATCCCATTCGCAGAGAAAACAGCAGTACTTTGTGTATCCAGTCTGCAGACCGAGCAAGAGAGCAACAACCTTCAAATCGCCACAAAGCTGCCACTGATGTTGGTCATAGTTTATGCACCTCAAAAGTTGTTTCATGTTGTCATAGGTTTCCTTCATATGGACTGCATGACCAACTGGAATTGATGGCAAAATATTGCCATTATGCCGTAAAACAGCTTTAAGACTCGTCTTGGATGAATCAATGAACAGTCTCCACTCATCTGGATCATGAACGATGTTGAGGGCTGCCATCACACCATGGATGTTGTTGCAGGCTACAAGATCACCTTCCATGAAGAAGAATGGGACAAGATCCTTTTGACGGTCACGGAACATGGAAACCCTAACATCACCTGCCAGGAGATTCCACTGATGTAGTCTGGAGCCCAACAGCTCTGTCTTACTCTTGGGTAGTTCCAAATCCCTGACAAGGTCATTCAGTTCACCTTGTGTTATGAGGTGTGGTTCAGAGGAGGAAGATGGGAGAAAATGTGGGTCCTGTGACATTGATGGTTCAGGACCAGAAGCTTCATCCTCTTCCTCGTCTGACTCAAGTGAGAATGATTCTAGTGCATCAGGAACCGGCAGTCCTTCTCCGTGGGGTACTGGGTGTATAGCTGATGGAATGTTTGGATAATGCACAGTCCACTTTTTCTTCTTTGACACACCTTTCCCAACTGGAGGCACCATGCAGAAGTAACAATTGCTGGTATGATCTGTTGGCTCTCTCCAAATCATTGGCACTGCAAAAGGCATAGATTTCCCTTTCCTGGTCAACCACTGGTGAAGATTTGTTGCACAAGTATTGCAGCATATGTGTGGGGCCCACCTCTTGTCCTGATCTCCAATTTTGCAGCCAAAATAAAGGTGATAGGCTTTCTTAACCAGAGTGGTTATACTGCACTTTTGTGATGCAAAAGTCACTTCACCACAAACATAGCAGAAGTTATCTGCACTGTTCACACAAGTACAAGGCATCTCTGCTCACTTTGACTAAACAGAAATGTGTCCCTTTGCAAAATCAAACACTGACAAATAAGAGAGCATGACAATGTAAGATTTCTAGAGCTGATATAGGGCAATTTGTTCAGCAGAGTGATGTAAGCTTCGTTATGATTGCATCATCCATGACTTCTAGGAATAACATGATGCAATTCATATCACGTATGACGCAATACCAGCTTCAGATTGCATCATTCATTGTTTTGCCTAAAAACCAAGTACTGTCCAAACCCAGTCATAGATTTATTCATAGATCCAGTCAAAGATGTATTTTAGTCAATTCTAGTTTAAATTGAGATCCCTTCCCTTTATAACTCACTTATCCTCCGCCAGTCCCAAGTCAAGGGTCGTATATACTGACCCAATAGCATATCTTGAAAACTAGAGCCAATCAACATTTTCGTTCTCAGTGACCCAGAATTAGTAAAGTTTGACTACATTTATTTCAGAAGCATTTTGGCTGTAGAGCAGTGTAATCAGCTGAATATGAGCTCCAAGAAAGACAGCTGTGGCCGAAAGGGCTGATGTGATCCTTGGATGTGTGAACAGGGTAATCTTGAGTAAGCATAGAGAGGTTATATTACCGCTGTATTTGGCACTGGTGAGACCACTGCTGGAACACCAGTCACTTCTGGTATTCACAGTTCAAGAAGGATGCTGATAAATTGGAGAGGGTTCAGAGAAGAGCCAAAAGCATGATTAAATGATTAGAAAACATGCCTTATAATGATAGACTGAAGGAGCAGAATCTATTTAGCTCAGCAAAGAGAAGGTTAAAGAGTGACTTGATTACAGTCTAAGTACCTACATGGGAAACATATTTAATAATGCTCTTCAATCTGGAACAGAAAGGTATAACATGATGCAATGACTGGAAGCTGAAGCTAGACAAATTCACACTGGAAATAAGGTGTACATTTTTAATAGTCAGACTCGTTAACCATTAAAACAACTTACAAAAGGCGTGGTAGATGCTTCATCACTAACAATTTTCAAATCAAGATTGGATGCTTTTCTATAAAAGATGCTCTGGGAATTATTTTGGGACGTTTGATGGCCTGTGTTATACACGAGGTCAGACTAGATGATCACAGGGGGCCCTTCTGGCCTAGGAATCTATTAAATCTATGAAATGCTGTGGCTTGAGAATTGGGGTATTGCCTACCTTTTTGCCTTGATTGTCCTGACATTTACTCAAACGATCTGTATGTTGGCCTGAGCCATCAGCAGACAGCTAGAATATAAACATAAAACCTCATGGCAATTGAAAAATTAATTTGCACCTAACTTAGGCACAAAAAAGAAAAGAGGGCAAGAATTTGGCTCTTATGTTAATAACTTAGCTCGTTCCTAAGTTAAATTAATTTTTCTTCACAAAATACTATATTTCAGCAGTGATGTGTTTATGGTTACGGACTCTCCCAGGACTGAATATATATCAATTCAATATATTTTTTCAGCAAAAAGATATTCTAGAAATTAAGCTTCTTAGTCTCAACACCAATGATGAACTAAAGCTAGATGTTGGCAGATTAACACTGGGCAAGACTTCATTGTTTAATTATGAAACAGTAGAAATAAAGCAGAATTTTGTCAAAGTTTGCCATTTTTGGTTTGGCCAATCTTTTATTTCTCTGATGAATTTACAAGAAATGGAGCTCAAACTTTTCCCCTAAATTAAATTTTTCCTAACTTCAATGCGGTTTGAGATCAAGCCAATGCCTAGTTTAGTGAGCCCTGTCCAGGAATCATTTAAAGTTGACAATAAGAACTGGGATTGCTGGGGACAATTGAATGATATTTTCAAATATGCCCATCTAGTGCCACTTCTGATGGTACAGAAAACCCTGGGTGAAACTATGATAAAAGTGAGTGAATCCAAACTTGAATGTTGCCTATAAATTTGTAATTAAAGAGCCATGGGAATACTGGGTTCGTTTTAAACCCAGATATTTGCAAATATAAGCCTTGTGAACCTATACATTTAATAAATTTATTTACAGTAAACTTGGAAGGGCCATACCTTTGGCATTCCAAATGTTTCCTAGGGCTTTTTTCCTTTTCCAGCTGTAGTTCAGGCTTAGGTTCTCCATTTGTTGTTATATCCTACAGGCAGTGGTGATTCTCTTCCCTCTGTTAGGTTCTCTTATTCCTCCTTACTTTCTCTTTGCTGTCACTTCCTCCACTGTTTCCCTGATTACAGCCATCTCCCTCAATCCCAAACTCATGGATGCTGCTAGCAGTAAAAATGTTTTACTTTTCCTTTATGTACAGTTGGGTTTGTTTTCAATGGAAATGGAGATTCAACCATATTAGGTACCATGTACATCGTAAACAGCAAGATTCAAACACCATGTGTCTACAAACGTATGCATAAGCCAATCAGTATATTATTTCTTTTACTTATTCTTTTTAATGTTTGGATTTAATAAAAAAAGATCTTGCATTTCTTTATTATTTAGCATTTGTACCACAATGGTGCCACAATCATAGTTGAGGGCTCCATGTTCCAAGTACAGTAGAAACACACACACAAAAAGACAGCCTCTACCCTGAAGAGCTTACAATCTAAACAGACATGACAGAAAGTTGGGTGGGGAAACTGAAGCACAGGGAAGTGAAGTGAATTCCCTTCACACAGCAAGTTAGTGACAACTTAGACAAGGTCTTTGGATTCCCAGTCCAATGGCCTAGCCACTCGATCATTTACCTAAAATCACTTCTATGGATGTATGGCCTTCATACATTGAGCCCATTCCCATAAGCAGCAAGGACTATGTCTTTTTCACTGAGGAGGCCTTATGATGTTGGTTCTTAAATCTGTCTTTGGATCAGCCCCTTGTCCAATGAAGATACAGAGCATGCCACCTCTAGCTATACAGCCAGACAAGATAGGGATGACCTCAGCACAAAGACACTGATGCCCAATAAATCTGTGTCAATGGCTATAATGCCCAAGTCTTCAAGGAGTACGGAGGCCTCAGCAGTACAATTACTGGTGCAGTTGTAAATTTTGGCATTTCAAGGCCCTAATCGTGAGAATGCTTGATCAGGTGCTCAGTAAGCTCTGGGGACTCTTTCAGCACCAAAGAATTTTGTTCCCCTAGAACAATCTGGTGCAGAAATTACTTTAATATGAGCTCCTCAGCCCACTTTCCTGGCTGTTTTACCGCTCACTAGACAACCACAAACAAGAATATGCAGAGGTAACCTTGAAGAAGAAAAAAGGTTACTTAACATAGTAGCTGTGGTTCTTTGACAATGTTGCGTCCGTGTATCCATGCTCCCCCCCCCCCTTCCCTTACTTTTTAAGGATCTACTTTCATATAACTCTTAGATTTAAGAAACGGGACTGAAGTGGTTGGGCCCACGAGGCCTTTCTCTAACCTTAGCTTCAAATGCCTAGTGCCTCAAGATGTTATCAAGTGGTTCTGATGGGAAGTGTTTTCCAGAAAGTTCCCAGAACTCAGCAGCACTTGTGTGTGTGTGGGGGGGTATACCTCACATGTGTGAATATACAGAGGCAAGAGTCCTGAGGAGCCACATTTACCACAATAAGTAATTTTTTGCTTTTAAACTCTAGGACTATCAATTTATAACCTGCATGGACACTAAATTCATTTTAATTTTCTTTTAAATTAAAAATGGAATCCCTTATCAAAAATAAAAGTAAGAGGGAGAAGACAGAACTGGAATTATCTATTAATCACAGGCCCTTTTATTTTCTCCAGAAAAGCTGGTTTTGATTACTTTCTTCTCTGAAAGGGAAAAAGTCTTTCTATTAAAAAGGAAAAAAATATAGGTATAATATATAGCATGTGGTTAAAATAATTGACAGTGCTATACAAGGTAATTGCTTGGTATCCAGCATGATCACGATCAAACTATTTATGAAGAAAAATAGTACTCCCTAGGGAGAATTCTATTCTTGAACAGTTTTATGGGAACCTCATTGTATTCATTGGTAAAAACTAAAGCAGCTTATTATCTGAGGAAGTTAATGGGCTTTCCTGATTTGAACTAACCTAAGATCATTAAGATAGTCTAGCTAGAGTGGGCCAGAGCCTCAGCTGGTGTATAACCATGCAAACTCCATTCAAGCGGAGCGACACCGATATGCTCCCAGCTGAGTACCTGGCCCAATATGCATTTGAACCATCTCTCTCTCTCTCTCTCTCTCTCTCAAGAGAAACAAGCAATGGAACCATCTACATTATTTGTTAGACCTTGAGGACAGTTGGCTTTCTTATTGGACTAGTAGGCATCGGGTCAGTTTTGTAAGTCCTGGGCTTTATTATTCCTATTTTACTAGTATGGAAACTGAGGCATAGAGGTTAAGTTGCTTGCCTACAGTCACCCAGTCAGAAACAAGAACTGAACCTAGGAATTCTGACTCCATTCCTGTGTTCCACCCATAGCACAATCTTCTCTTCACTTAGTATCAAACACTTAGTGTCATCCATTTGGGCAACTTTTATGTGGAAATTAAAATTCATTGACAGTATTATACTCAGACACATGAAATCCTAAAGAAAATTAGAGGCAAATGTGTAATTTACAATGAATAAGCTGATTAATTTTGCATTTTCGCGCTGATTTGAATTGTCTTTAAACAGACCATTAATCTTTTACGGTTCAAAAGTGAATATTCATTATTCAAAATTTATTAATTTCTTCAAATATTTATTGCTCTGCAGATCATTCATAAATTACAATTATTTGCAATTTGAAATCTCTCTGTGTTAGTTCTGTAAGTCATGTCATCATGTTTCTGTTCCCCATATGGAATATTTATATAACTAACCAACATAACATGTACTGCACATTTTCAAATCTGAAATTTCTTTTGGTGACTATTCAGACATTTCAGATACATTTTTCTTTTATAGCAGAGAATCTCAAGTTGTTATGGAAGATAACAATGGAAGGACAGAAAGTGTTGTTAAAAGAAAGTTTACTTTTGAACTCAAATGAATATGCATGGAAATGGCTCCAAAGATAAACCATTTACTGAAATGATGAACTCATCATTGCTTGAAACTGTGAAAGACTGGTGCTGGATAAAAAGCACCTTTTAGTAAACTATCGTAGAGAAATGACCAGAAAGTGATAGATTGGATTTCTCATCAAAAACATGGCAGGTCTCAAAAGCTAAATTATGGTCCCGTATGGAAAACAAAGTATCGGTTACCATCCTCTGATGAGTAATCCCCTTCCACTTGAACATTGGTTGCCAAAACATGATGAGTATGATAGAGTCAGCAGCCATGGAGACTGTGGGCCAGGCATGTGAAACTATTTTTCTTCTAACCAGCATCTCTGCTGCCCCTTCTTGCTGATCTCAGTCATAAAATAGTCAGGGAAGAGACAATGCTGGGAAAAGACTGGTACAAATAAAAACAGTGACTTCTGCTTTTGCCAAGAGCTAAAAAGTTGTCTTTTTAAATTTCCCTGGGAATCCACATGTGTGCATGTCCATGTCCATCCATCCATTTGGAGTCAACCATCAATTATTTTACATTACAAGAAATCTGAGATGTTTGGGAAACCCAGACAAGAAGATTGGGACTAGATTCTAACTCTGAATAAATTCTATTTTCAGTCTGGTAAACAGCCCAGTGTTCTGTTTCATTTTTCACTTGCTCCAAGTTTTTAAGTTAGGGATAGATTGTTTCCGACTGATTTTTTCACATCCTGGAAAAAAGAAAAGAAATCTCAGCCAGTCATTTCTAAAAAAAAAAAGTCATTTTTCTCTTGACTCTGAAGTCCCCACTAAACAAATACAGAAAATCAGATTCCCCAACAAATTCAAAAGATGTGCAGAAGTTTACCAAAAAAACAAAAACAAAAAAACCCACAACATCCACAGTTGACAGTGGATTTTTTCTTTAGCACCATTAAGGATAGGAGTTTGTGGTGTTTAGAAGTTGCATTTGAACAAATATCCCCGAAATCAGATACTTATCTGAAGCTCATCCAAGTTTCCAAAACATTTCATGGAGCATTGCTTTATTCCCCACATTTCCTGCTCCTATATTTGTGAACAATCTTTTCCCACCCACCATCTGAATACAGGATTCATTGAAAGGATCTTTGATTCAGCAGGTATATGTTGCTGAAAGCCTCTATTCTAGCTTTAATGTACAGCTGGAGAAAGAAGGGAAGTAAAAGTCAATTCTGCAGGTACTTCAAGTTGCCTCTTTTCTTTACTTATTCAGGACCTCTTCCGTCTCTGCTTTGATTCTTGGGAACTGGAACACTGCTCAATCACGGTCCATATTAGCAAGGCTGTTTCCAACACATAAGGTTCTCTCACATGTCTAGCTATTGTTATTAGGAGTGTGTTGGGTATTGATTGACCCTCTTTTGATTTAACTCCAGCACTAACAATACTCTACTAGTCACAGAGCACAGCCAATAATATTGTACGTTGCCCAGTTTAAAACAATAAGAGAAAACACTACCATTTTCTGTAATTGTACTCGATCTAAATAATCTTTATGTCATTATTTTCTTCCCCTTATTGATTCACATTATAAAAACACTACTCCAGTTTAGTCTGAATTTTTTTCTGCTTCGTTACATTAGCTTTTTCCCTCCCCCCAAGTTCTGCAATGAATACACACACACACACACACACACACACACACACACACACACACACCCTCTCAGTCTCTCTGCTTTTAGCAATAATTTGCACATAATGGAACAGCCAGAGGGGGGTTTGATCAATGACCTCTGTCTCGGAGATGCTGTTCCAAGGGAAACACATCTGCCAACATAAAGTATTGAAGCAATCATAGCTCAGTGAGCGCCGTAATAAGCAACTGTTACACTGGAGCCATCAGTCATGTTCAGTTATAGACCTGAAAGGATACGGCACCTCGGGGAGCAATGTCCTTCCATAAATTTGGGCAGCAATGAAGAATGATTTGCAATCAAGTAATAAAAGGCCTAAAAAAGGTCCACCATGCATACTAACATCCAGTACAGCTGACAAAGAAAATAAAAAACCTTGGCATTGTTTGCTCGTTATGTAAACTACACAGCTGTCCAAGCAATTAAGATATGATTTTGGGAATTCTCTCGTAAAAATTTGCTAACAGTGCTTCCACTTGTGAAAGTGACATTCTTCTTTATCAGTAAAGTGCATTTCATTAAGGTAATGCAATTTCATCTAGCTTAATAGTAGGAATTGCTTAACCTTATGGCAAGAGTGCGTAAACAACATAAAATTAATGTCACTCTGTGCATTGTGGGAATAGATTTGCATTAGTGACAGCATTGATCAAGTAATAGAGAATCTAACGTCCTTTCAATTTTCAGTGCTCCAGGGATTCCTATTCAGTATCACCAATGTCATCTTTTTGTCTGTTGGCTGTGAAACAGTTAAAATCCACAATGAATGTTGCCATTTTTCAGTACCAGAGCTAAAGAAATAAGCCTGATAAAATGGACCTGGGTCTGATGTGATGCAATTTCAGCATCAGTCTGAGGAGGCAAGAACCTCCAGGGGAAGGAGACAAAAGTGGCCTCAAGGTAGATTTGGAAAGTGGTGGCTAACAGAGACTCTGCACGATCAATATTGCCCGAGAGGACAGGGAAGGTCCCCTCAGCTAAGGGGACTGGAAGCACTGCTGCTACCACTTCATGTTGCGACTATCCGATGGCCCGGCTGCTTCAATGCTTGGCCTACCTCATGCACTGCCCTCCTGCCATTATCACAGTATTATGCGGATGTCACACATTGTTTCCTATAAGGAATAAACCCAGTAATATGCTAAAAGCAAAAGGCAGAGGGTAGCCCCTATCCTCCTGGGATCCTCGCCTCCTGGACCCCTTCTTCTCCAGTGGTGAGGCCTTCCGCATGGACCCCTATATCAATTATGTTGGGTGCTGTGGCCTCCTGCTTGCCAGCACCTGCTTCCAGAGATCAAAGGATCGGAGTTTAATCTGCCACTGCTTGGAGAGACTTCATGGGAAGTTTCTTTGTAGGCCAGTATGAGCCTGTTCAGCGTTAGGATGTTTTAAGAAATTTATAATCAACCATTATCTTGAGCATATGCATTCAATAGTGCATGAGTTGCAGAAAGAGTGAGGGACATTCAACAGATGGAAAGCAATGTAAGAGACATATGACACTTTTGAGTATTCTCTGAAAACTAGAGGAGTGAAGGTAACCCATTGAAACTGGATTAACTTAGTCAGCTAAATTAGAAATGGCACATGGGATGTAACAAAGCAAGGACTTGGCAGTATGAAGAGTGTTGTTGTTTTGTTTTTTTAAGGTAAAGATTTCCAAACAAGCCAGTGTAGAATACTTGACAGTTAATCAATCAAATACCTGCACACTTCCTTCTTGGATTTTTGATGAGGAATGGATCATTGCAGAGTGGAAAATACTTTTGCTATCAGAGCCAAAGAGGTGTCTAGCAATAGCATTCAACATTTTTGCTTCCTTATTAATGGTCACTGATATACTGCAAGCCAAAAGTGACTACATTTACCATTGATTCCCAAATTAATATGAGGCATTCTAACACTGTTTAATATTACTACTATTTATATACACAATACTATAGTTGCACTTTCAGCACAGAGTGATTTTCTCCAAAAGAATCATTAAATAAAACTCTTCTGCAACAATCCTACTTTACAGGAAGTTCTCCTAACCAACACCTCTATTTCAGAACATTTGAATGTTGTTGCCATTGCATTTCTCTGTCTCCTCATTTTTTATTTCAGAACTGTTGTACTCAGTTGATAGTAACTGTGACAAAAATGAATCCCATCAATTTCCACCAAAAGGAGAATGTAAAAAAAAAGGATTCAACAGAAAACCCCATTTGCTGATATAACTTCACGCTGGATGCAGTTTTGCTAAGGCAAATTGCACACAGTGAACAAGATGAGAAAAAGCAATATATTTGTCTCTATTTGCTTTAAGATGTAGCAATATGAGGTGTTACCTGGAACAATAAAGGGTAAGAGGCTTTCAGACAGAAGTCTGGTTTGACTTTAAGTTGAAAGTGCCCCTTTCATTCCCAACAGGAAACAGACTCAAAGTTGGCAGAACAAGACCCTGTGTGATGCTTCTAAGTAGAAGATTTCAAATGTTTGATTGCACAGAGCTACAGACAAAAAAAAATCATCTGAGTTTCAGTGTCTTCACTTACTGAAGGGCAAATGTGACAAAATGTCAGTCCAGATGGCAGGCCAGCTCAACTGCTAGATTAATGATAACAGGATTGAGTGAGTATCAGGCCCAGATTAACCACTGTGCACTTGGTGCACTTTCCCTGGGCACCCATCTCAACCACTGGGAGGAAAACAAAACTGAGTGGCGCTGCAACCCTGCATGCCAGATCACACCACCATTCATTCAAATTTGGCCTGGCCACCCCCTCATACATATCATGACGAAGAGGTATCCAGGCCAAATCTGGGTAAGTGACTCTGTGACTTGATGCTTAACTCCCCACTTCCACCATAACCACTGAACCACCAGGAGATTTGCCATCCCTTCCCCCTCCAAAAATGGGATCCCCCAACTTGCATAGCGCACAGGGTTCCAAAATTCTTTAATCCAGCCCCGGTGGGTATTACAAATTTCAGGAATTAACAGAGTTCAGCCTAAACCACCAAAGTTTACTCACCTGGGGTACTCAGATCTCCTAGGAAAAGTTCTAAGAACAGAACAAGATAATAGCAAGTCCCTAAGTGAGTCATCCCGAAGCCAACCAAGGAGGAGATTAAAAGGATGCAACATGTAGATCCTAAGAAGCCCTTCAACCCTAACTGACTTGCTGTACCTAAAACCAAGACTACAGGATGCTAAAAGAGGTTCACAGAGTTTACTTACCATCAGAGGAGGCTGATTCTGAAAGATTCTGTACTTCCTAAGCTACCAGTGACTTAAACTGGAGTTCAGATGACAGCCCCTCATAGGATACGGGCCTCACAGGCTAAGAGAGTCAAACTTACAAAGTATGCCTTTCCACAATCACCCAAAGAGATTTTCTCTTCCCCACTGTCAGCCAGACGCTAGTGACTGTAGGAAGGCTAAAGCTTTGAGTTTAAAATGGTTACAATTCCCATAATCAGTCCTATAATGCATTCCAGTGGGGAAAGTTACACTTCAGCATTAATCCAGGAAAGGGATCACCCTCCCCCTTCACAAACAAATCCAGACAAATATCCCCTGACTTTAGAGGGCTGAAAGAAGTCAGAGTAGGTTTTAGAGGCAGTGCCAATCACACTCTCAGAGGGAAGAGATAGACTCCATATGTGCTGTCACATAGTCCACTTTGCTTTTCTATCTTTTCTAAAAGATAAAATTGTATAGCACTACTGTAGCTCTCCCCCCTAAGGCACAGCTCAAGCATCTTCCCTCATGCTTGCAAATCAAAGTGCTTCTCCTCCCTCCTTGTATGGGTTGGCTTGGGTTCTCTGTTGTGGTGCCTGCTGCCTCCATCAAAGTTGACACCTCCTTGTGCCTGGGACACAGTGGGTGCTGTCCCTTGGAAAATGACTAATACTACTACTCTTAACAAGGAGTACAACCTAGTATCCAAACAACAAAATACTGTAATACAATCCCCAACAAATGAAATGCCACACCCCAAAATAATGACTTTATTGGAGATGGGAAAAGTGGCTCTAACAAAGGAAAGGGTTAGAATGAACTAAATACTAAATCACCACCACTATAAAAAGTTCTCCACCCCCCAACATTTACAACTGCAACACAAACCACAGCTCCCTCCCTGGCATCTTCCTATGCAGATGGAATGTCTAGGACAAGTCCAGAGATGGGAATAGCAGCACTGCAAGTGATGGCCACCTTAAAGAGAACAAAGGGGGCCTTCTTGCCATGTTTTCAGCCTGGAAGGGTCTTCTCCTTTCCCTCATATATGTCCTCATGTGTTCATTCATTATTACACAGTACTCCTTTTGGTTTTGTTAGTGAAGACAGTTGCATTTTTATCTTTCCCACCTCTCATTTTTTCTCAGGTTCTTTACTTTATTTTCTATCCCACTTCCGCAAATCTTTGTGTCATTATTAAATATTTATATTACAGTAAGTCCCTGAAGCATGAATAAGGATCAGAGATCCATCATGTCAGATACTGTAGAAACACATATGAAGACACTGTCCTTGTCCAAAAAAGCTTACAGTCTAGGAATACAAGTGACATATGAAGGGTGGATGAAGAGGAATAAAACCAAGTGTATCTACTTGCAATACTCTACATGTTGGGGGAAGTAAATGCCAACATTCCCTTCTTACCCCAAAACTAAGGAAAGACTCAAAGGAGATTTGAAGGAGAGGTCATTTATGCAGAAACAGCACCAGAGACATTCTTGTGAGAAGCTGACAGGTGAAAGACAATAAAGGAGATCCACAGATACCAATTCTTCACACATTCCTACCAAATAGTGCTGAGATGTACTGTCAATTTTACTTCTGACTTTTGCTGAATAGCCTTTTAGGATCAGGAACAGATGCCTGGACAGCTAGAAGAGGCTCCTCTGAAGTCCAGCAGCAGTGTGGAACATAGATGAGCACATGGATTATAAACCACCCTGGATTATACTGAAACTGAGATCAAAACCTTCCTTTCAAAATATTCATCTAGGACCTCAGAACAGAGTTCCAATGAACCAGGACTTCTGGTCACCTTGGATAGATAGAACACATCTAGACCTTAGCAAAGCATTGGAGATAGTGCCTGAGGAATCACCACTAGAAAAAATAATTTAAATGGATTTAGAAAAGAGTGGGAATCTGAAGCTGGCTGAAGGGCCTGCAATTATGGAATAGTCTCAGAAGAGAAGTGAGGAAGCCACATGCTTGTGCAGAAGCCCAGCGCAAGTCCCATTTCAGTCCTTACGGCCCTCGCCATAAATAAGTTGCAATGGTTGAAAAATAAAGGTTGAGATTTTTAAACAGTACAAGGGATTTAACCAAACATCTTCTATTAAAATTAAACAAAGGCATTTATATCTAGTTTGAAGCCTCCTACATTATATAGCAAACTTGAATCTTGATACAGTTCTGTGGTGATCTGGAAGCCTACTTTCGCCGCCTCCGATTCAAAGAATACTTTCATGATAACACTGAACAGCGCACTGATACACAGATACCCTCCCACCAACAACACAGGAAGAAGAACTCCACATGGACTCCTCCTGAGGGTCGAAATGACAGTCTGGACCTATACATAGAATGCTTCCGCCGACGTGCACAGGCAGAAATTGTGGAAAAACAACATCGCTTGCCTCATAACCTAAGTCGTGCAGAACGCAATGCCATCCACAGCCTCAGAAACCACCCTGACATTATCATCAAAGAGGCTGATAAAGGAGGTGCTGTTGTCATCATGAACAGGTCTGACTACCAGAAGGAGGCTGCCAGACAACTCTCCAATACCAAATTCTACAGGCCGCTTTCCTCAGATCCCACTGAGGAATACACTAAGAAACTGCACCATCTACTCAGGACACTCCCTACACTAACACAGGAACAAATCAACATACCCTTAGAGCCCCAACCGAGGTTATTCTATCTACTACCTAAGATCCACAAACCTGGAAATCCTGGATGCCCCATCATCTCGGGCATTGGCACTCTCACTGAAGGACTGTCTGGATATGTGGACTCCCTACTCAGACCCTACGCCACCAGCACTCCCAGCTATCTCCGTGACACCACTGATTTCCTGAGAAAACTACAATGCATTGGTGACCTCCCAGAAAACACCATCCTAGCCACCATGGATGTAGAGGCTCTCTACACAAACATCCCACATACAGATGGAATACAAGCTGTCAGGAACAGTATCCCTGATGATGACACAGCACAACTTATTGCTGAGCTCTGTGACTTTATCCTCACGCACAATTATTTCAAATTTGGTGACAATATATACCTCCAGACCAGTGGCACCGCTATGGGCACCCGCATGGCCCCACAATATGCCAACATTTTTATGGCTGACCTGGAACAACGCTTCCTCAGCTCTCGTCCACTCATGCCCCTTCTCTACCTACGCTATATTGATGACATCTTCATCATCTGGACCCATGGGAAGGAGACCCTGGAAGAATTCCACCATGCTTTCAACAGCTTCCACCCCACCATCAACCTCAGCCTGGACCAATCTACACGGGAGGTCCACTTCCTGGACACCACCGTACAAATAAGCGATGGCCACATTAACACCACCCTATACCGAAAACCCACTGACCGCTACGCCTACCTTCATGCCTCCAGCTTCCACCCCGGTCACACCACACGATCCATCGTCTACAGCCAAGCACTGAGGTACAATCGCATCTGCTCCAACCCCTCAGACAGAGACCAACACCTACAAGATCTTCACCAAGCATTCTCAAAACTACGATACCCACACAAGGAAATAAAGGAACAAATCAACAGAGCCGGACGTGTACCCAGAAGCCTCCTGCTACAAGACAGGCCCAGAAGAGAAACCAACAGAACTCCACTGGCTATCACCTACAATCCTCAGCTTAAACCTCTCCAACGCATCATCAGTGATCTACAACCCATCCTGGACAATGATCCCTCACTTTCACAGACCTTGGGAGGCAGGCCAGTCCTCGCCCACAGACAACCTGCCAACCTTAAGCATATTCTCACCAGCAACCATGCACCGCACCATAACAACTCTAACTCAGGAACCAACCCATGCAACAAACCTCGATGCCAACTCTGCCCACATATCTACACCAGCAACACCATCACTGGACCTAACCAGATCAGCTACAACATCACCGGCTCATTCACCTGCACGTCCATCAATGTTATATATGCCATCATATGCCAGCAATGCCCCTCTGCTATGTACATTGGCCAAACTGGACAGTCACTACGCAAGAGGATAAATGGACACAAGTCAGATATCAGGAATGGCAATATACAAAAACCTGTAGGAGAACACTTCAACCTCCCTGGCCACACTATAGCAGATGTAAAGGTAGCCATCTTACAGCAAAAAAACTTCAGGACCAGACTCCAAAGAGAAACTGCTGAGCTCCAGTTCATTTGCAAATTTGACACCATCAGATCAGGATTAAACAAAGACTGTGAATGGCTATCCAACTACAGAAACAGTTTCTCCTCCCTTGGTGTTCACACCTCAACTGCTAGCAGAGCACCTCACCCTCCCTGATTGAACTAACCTCGTTATCTCCATACTGATATATACCTGCCTCTGGAGATTTCCATTACTTGCATCTGAAGAAGTGAGGTTCTTACCCACGAAAGCTTATGCTCCCAGTACTTCTGTTAGTCTCAAAGGTGCCACAGGACCCTCTGTTGCTTTTTACAGATTCAGACTAACACGGCTACCCCTCTGATACTTGAATCTTGATGTGATTCACATTCAGGACCAAATACAAATAAACTCCATATCAACTTTATACATATATTCAATAACAAAAATAAAAGGGGTAGGAGCTACTATATTCACTAAGTACAAACATGGTCCTATAGCTGGCCCTCTGGGGGATGTAATTGTTTAGGAATTTAACTGCCATTTAATCGCTTACCATCTCCCCAGTCCAGCCTTAAAGAAACAGTGCATTGAACCTCACTTTACACAGTTCAAATAATAGACTCCTATAAAAGAAATCTTACCCTCCCTCCCTCCACTTTCTCTCCCTCCCCCCACAAAGCAAACATTTTCTGAAAGCTTAATTCATGAAGCATATGAGGCAAAAATGTATCTCACAGCTCAAGGATACTCATAAAGCACACATGCAACTATCACTATGTCCAATATATGTCACATTAAACTAAACTTTTCTAATAAAACTAAGGGGACCTGACATGTCATGGAAAGTGTGAAGGGAAGGGAGAAAGATCAAGAACATCTTTTAACTGTACTTGCTCACTCACTGTGTAGAACGATACTGTGAAAATATCTTTTTAGAAAAAGAATTAAGGTCAATTGATGTCAATGGGAGTTTTGCCATCAACTTCAGTGGGGCAGAATTTTATCCCAAGATTTAAATTAATCTTAACCTCTTGGGGCTGACCCTAGGAACCCACAACCTCTGCTGATATCAAGGGCCAGTTCTCAGGATTTTATTTTTTATCTACTTATAATTCAAATATTAGTTAAAGGAACTAATATACTAGGGGTCTAGCCTATACAACTGGGATCCTTTGACTTAGTTGCACCACTGTTATAGTGTTCCCAACCCCCAATCCCAGCCACAGTCCCCCACACACCCCATGTCTGTTTTCTTTCAAATATATTATTAGACTGTTTTTAAATGAGAGGAGATAAAACTAGTAATTTTATTACATAGTGAGACTTGTTCATTTCAAGCTGCTGTACAACTAGATATATAATAGACAAATCCAGTCATATCAGCTCTTTTCTAAGCACACACGCTATAATTAGGATCACACTGTAATTAAAATCTTGATTTTTTTTCTTTTAACAACTGCAGTTGCTGTATAAAAAATACCAGGTTCATAAGAACTTAAAAGTTTCAGTGAAAAGAACAAAGTGTTACATTTTGGGCTTACTTTTTGGTTTTCAAATAGCAAGGTTGAAAGAAAAAAAAAACAATTAATACATCAGAAATCTCTGCCAGGCTTTTATAGCATTACAGGATTTTCCAGCTATGAAGAAACATATTGAATCTTTAGAGCACAGCCCATTCTTCACTGCTTCAGTTGTCTCCTTTTGTTTACAAGTCCCTGCCATCCTTCTTTGTGAATTGAATGCTAAACTATCTCTAGAGAGACGTTATATTGCTTACAGAATGCCTCAGCAGATGGTGCTTCCTGTTGCAACAGAAGGCTGTGATTACACCTGAACTCTTCAAGAACTCCAACTTAAACAGAAGAACAAGATAAATGAAAGTCTTAAAGTTCTCTCCCTTCTATCCTCAGTTTCCACAGCAGGGGGGAAAAAAAGTCCTAGATTTTAGAAATTACTAACAGATCCTCATCAGCAGACTTTGTTCAGGTATTATTGACAGGATCAGCATTTCTGATGTTTGGTCACTGGGCATTCTGTCATAGGACCATCCATTATAAATAGTAAGGAAATGGAATAGACTTTTTGTCAGGAAATGTGTATAAATGCCACGTGATTTCAGAAATTCTGTGTTCTACAGAATATATACAATGGATCTTTTTTCCAAACATTTATGAAGCTTTAGCAGTGTTCACACTGTTCCATTGAGCATTAAATCTCAGTGAAACTTAAGAAAGCTTTTACTTAGACATAACATTGGGGCAAACCTGGAACAAGAGTTACATGGCCCTAAAGGATGTACAAGACTCCCAAACCTACATAGTTTGCTGAGCACTTCCTGCCCTCAGGAAAGTCTACAGGAGCTCAACATGTGTAGGAGAGGGCAGACCCACAACTACCGCACAGTTGGAACATTGATACAGTTGGAACGAACAACGCAGGTAAATGAGTTCCATGTCTCTTTCACCTCCCAAACAGCTATACACTGATCCAAACACTCTGCCCTCTTGAGACTGCAGAGTTCGCTGCAGCCCTACAGCTGTAATAACCCTTATGCAGCTCCTTATGCAGAGAGGGTCAATACTATGTCCTGTAGGTATTTTCTACAACAAAAGAGTGTACATTGCCAGGTAGAGGGTGGATAGATGGCTGCTTCAACACCCCTGACCCCACCCAATTTTCAGATCTTTATAGTGTAAGGTGGTTGTTTGGTGGGGAGTGGGAGGAGCAGGGGGCGGTTATTTAGCCTGATAGATCCATCAGCTAGATAGGAGCTTAAAACTGAGCTTGTCTGCTCTGCAGAGATCAAGGAGGCTCTAGAACTTTTGAGGCCTCTGTTGCCACTGGAGCAGACAGGGACAGATCTAGGCCCTTTATCTTAACAATTAGGTTGTTTTTTCACATTGTTAGCCTATCTAAATGGCTATTACATATTTTTAACCATATTTCCTCTTTTACCTGACTATTCAAACAAAGAGAACATGCCTTGTTTTATTAAAGCTTAAAGAAGACCATATGACTCAGGTGCCACCTGGCTGGTTTTTGTACTGCCTTGCTGGCTAAAAGGTTTAATGTGTCGGGCTGTCTGTTTTCTTGTTTTCATTTGAGAAATGTTAGGGTGCTCTGAAATTCTCTCTCCCCAGTAATCCAGACTGCATCGTCAAGTTCGGATAGGTAAGAAAAATAATAAAACAACAAAAATACACATACTGTGGGGGGTTTGTGTGTGTAAAATAGTTGTCTACAACATTTTAGTAATAATTTCTGTCTGCACTAGGACCCTTTCTGTTGGTTGGGAGGATGGCCAATGGCTCAGTTTTCTGCATCTCGTAGGTGGCAACTCTACAGGATTATGTGTCACTGTTTCAAATTAAGTTCAAATCACCACCTCATAGCTGTTCAATGATTCAGATGAAGTGATTTGGTTGCCTTGGTTCAATTCCTTTATCCACAGCACAAAAGAGCCACCATAAATGGCACTGTGTCTCTGCAGAGACATCTGGATTGAATGGGAATTGTAAATTAAATTACTGTCTTTGGGCCACCTTTGAGTTATACTGTCAGGAAAGTGAGAGCAAGTTTGTATCACTACTGCACCTTTGTGTGGGTAGGTAAAGGGATTGGTCTTCAAGGCTCTCATTGTTATACAATACCACAGAACTAAATTACTTTAACATTTTTTAAACAGGAAAAATCTCAGCATGTGTCTCATTAAAATACAATTGTGTCATGTCTAAGAATATAATAGGATGAATAGGTATGAGGAAGAATTAGAATTTGAGGGGAAAGTCCTGCTAACCTTGTGCAGTATTTCTATTTTGAGACAGAGACTATTTAAGAATACCCAAAAGGTAAACAAGTTCCTATTTATTGTCCCAATTTTTGCTCTCTGTGTCAGTTTGCTGAACACTATGAGAGACTGGAACATTTATTCTTACAGAACTGCACTAAGAGGCATATTTAGACCTTCAAGCTTTTATCTGGCTAAGTTGTACAAACCATCCTCATCTTTCAGACTGTATTTGTAACACACTAAAAGGCTCCTGTCCAGAACTGAAAATTCTTCCTCCTTTCCACAACATTTAAACGCATGCTACAGAAAAGTTCTATAGGATTTCATACATAGCAATAACCTCCCAAACCTACAAAATTCTATAGCAGAAATATAATTCCCTATCAAATTCTATAGGTTTTAGAGAATTTCTACAGAACCCCATTGGTTTCAATTGGTTCAACAGGTTTTCCCATACAGATAATCTTTATTAGTCTTCTATCTTTGTTCCCTTCCTCGCCTCTCTATGTGCTATCTTTGAGTGACCAAGTCTGCTCGGTGGACTTAATAGCTCTAATCTGTATCTATCTGGATCTATCTTCTGTAGTTCACCCTTACATATATCACTGTACCTCAAACATTTGATCTTGATTGGCTCACTGTCTCATATAGGTCACCAAACTCACTATGCTCATTGTTAACTAATATGCTAACCACTTACCAAACATCTAAAATACCACAAAGAGCTCACACTCTAAGAAGTGACAAATGAAGAAAGGGAGAGGGTTAAAACACAGAATCAAAGGGACTTCTTTGTTTCATAGGTTGGTTTCAGCCAACAAAATAAATATCCATTAGTCCCAAGCAGTTTTCAACCGAAACATTTTTCTGTAAGATAGTTTGTTGAAGGTGTCACTGTAGAAGAAGAAGTAGATATGGAGAAAAAGTACAATGGCCTTATAGACTAATTCAGTGAAGGTGCAACAGGAGACAGTGCAAATACAGGTGTGGGATGATGCTAGCATCATTGGTAGAGCAGGGAGGACAAGAAGTTAACCAAATTACTAATAGTTAGGTCAAGTGCCACTTAGACAATAGTAGTTATTTAATTTTTTTAAAATCGTACCATCTTAAGTACAACTGTCAATGCCATCATACTCGCAATCACCCAGGCCCATAACCTGATGGCTTCCTTGGACTTCTCCATTGTCTTCTTCCCACACATTTCTTCTCTAACATTTTTAAAATCCATTCTCCCTTTTTTTCCCAAAAGCCAAATGGCTCAACTATTCCCTAAACCTCTTTTTTTCTCTCCCTGAGTACTGCAACCTCCTCTCGGGTCTTTTTAATATTCACCTTGACTCCTCCAGTCCATCCAAGTGTTTTCAGAAGTCATCTTTCTTCCCCGTTGCTTTGACAATATCCTCCTGGATCCCTACTGTGCTACACATCAGATTAAAATGTCTTGTCCTTATCTTTAAGGCCCCACATAATGCAGCCCTTACAAAAAGAATACCAGCTCAGAAAAGTAGGTATTTCCCCCGTTTCCCCTCTGCTCATCCACTGATGCCAGTTTATATATCCCCTCATCTTTTCCTCCTAAAGGAGTCTCTGTGCTCTTTTCCATGCTGCCCCTAATGCTCAAAACCCTCTCCTCACCCTAGTTCATTCAAGTCATCTCACTCACTATATTCAAATCCTCCCTAAAGACATCCTTCTGCCATCTCATCAATGAGGAGAGAGCAGGAAGGAACGGAACAAAGTTGACTGCCAGATCATATCATTGTCTCACTTGTCTTTCCCTTCCTTGTTTGTTTATGACTATGGCAGGCCCACCAGCCAACCCTGGGGTTTGGAATTACAGCCTCTTTAAGCCAGGCTCTTAAAAAGGACAACAAAAAACTTTCCATTCTGAACCAGGAGGATATAATATAAACACAGAGTGGCTTCCTTTGACCACAACTACAGAGCAAACACAGAGCAGCTTCTTTTTGCCTAGTCTCAGTTCTCCCAAACCACACAGGGCTGCTCTTCATTCAGACAAGGATCCACCTGAGGTGAAAAACAAACAAAACAGTTCCTACTACGGTTACAGTCTCTGGGTAGTCATATACTCTCCCTCATTACTAATTCCCCCATTTCCTCCTTTTCCCTAGCCTGCGTATAGATCAGCAGTCACTTGGATTAGGAAGAGACCAGAAAGCAGCTCCTCACACTTCTCTCTCTGTAGCCCGGTGGAAGCCACTGCTTTTTTTTATGGTTTCCTCCACTTAGGAGGCATAGCTATTGGCTGTTTCTCCCAGCAACCTGACAAGCTGCAGCTGTTGACTCTTCTCTCCAGGTCTGGCAGTTCAGGAAGTCGTTTTTAAGAGATACTTTCCTGCTTTCTCCCCAGTGAATGAGTTTTACTTTTCCTGGTTCACACACCACATGACTATGACTCTTTATTTGTTGTATGCTCTCCAGGCTAAGCACCATGTCTGCATATATTTGTGAGGCACTTAATCATTTTTTGAAGAGCCAGAAATATGCTAAAAGCCAGTCAACATTTTCCAAAGTTAAATTTTTCAATGAAAAAGATGGAATGAGTTTCTGGGGATTTTTTAAGTTTTTTTTTTTTAAATCAGATACACATAGTAATAGTGAAATAAAACTTAACCAAGTGCATGCTGATGGTGTACTGTGCTAGACTGCTGTCTGAGGTTTTTTTTAGTAGGAGACAAGGACTGTAGCACATGGTAGTTATTATGGCACCTGGAAAGTTATCTTGCTGAGTACATTGTAAGATAAGTTTAGTGGAAATAATTCTTCCTAGGGACACAGATTAAAGAGCATTCCTTCATCTTAAATCTAGGTTAAACAGGGTCTGGCACCAGCAGATTCCAAATGCACATCATTCCATTTTCCATTGTATCTTTTAATTCAGCTTCTAGGAACCTAACATTAAGGTGTAATTTCTATGCGCCTTGCAGTCTTTGATGTATTTATCCTCACAATACCCCTGGGAGATAAGGAAGTATTATCATCCCCAGCTATGAAATGGGGAATTGAGGCATAGCAAGGTTAAGTGACTTGCCCAAGGTCACACAGGAAGTTTGAGATGGAAGAGGGAATTGAACTTGGGTCTGACAAGTCATAGGCTAGTGGCCTAACCACTAGATCAGCCTTCCCTTTTCCAGGGGAGAGCTACCACTCATTCTCTGACTTCATTGACACACTGTACATAGTCATCAGGAAGGAGATGGGAGGGGGAAGACCCAATCTTGAACAGTTTAAAGGGGTTATATCTTCCTAGGCTGCAAAATTCACAGACTTCTAAAATTCATTGCAAGGTTCTCTCTGAGACACATGACAGCACCACTCTGGTAAGCACTCAATAGACTGAAGAAACCTGTATCAAAGTTTGTTGCTTTTGCTTTGGAAGAGCAGATGTAGAAAGTTGCTAGAGTCAATACTTGGTATGACTTGAAACTGAGCCAATTTCAGTGGGCTATGGTGTGGTGATTTGTATGAACTCTCCAAGAGGTAGGAGCCAGATTGAAGCACTTTTCAAGATGCTCACTGAATTTCACAATAAGTTTCCAAGGCTCAGATTAAAAATTATTATACTAATGGGCCAAATAGCCATCTCATATCAAACCAGCATCCAAAACTTTGTGTGTACATTTTGTGTAAGTACAGACCATTCACACACACAAGATCAAGTCGGTAGGTAACTATTCAAGTCCTGCATACAAATGTGGAGTTTGTGTTCATGAACAATTGTATGAGCAAAACTGAAGGTGAAATTTAAGAGGCTGTCTTTGGAAATTTGCCCCAATAGCTTTTGTGAGTAAGTATTTGCATGAAAAATTGAAACAACTGAGAGAAATAGGTTATGGTTAGATCTATGTCTAAATTTGCCACACACATAATCTAGCTGGCTGACTTCAATGTGGTTGCAACGATATTTAAATTTAATCAGGTTTTAAAGAGCCTCATCAGAGGAACCTGCAACCTCAGCAGGAGAACTTATGACTTAAACTGACCTGTTGCAAGAGTTCTGTGCATCTGAATAAGCTATGAGAATCTAACCTGTTAGTCCGGCAAATGAATTTCTTCTATTATTTTAATAGTTTAAGAGTTTAATGTTTAAGAGTATTACTTTGATTACACAGCCAGCTATGCAAAGTGTGAACAATGGGTCCAAAGAAAAATGGAGCTCTTAGGACTCTTCTCTGAGCACAGATGAACCAATAAGATCTGTAAGGTCATGTCTGGATATTCGGGGACTTTGGGGACTGGGACTATAGGAGCTATGGAATAGTCTACGTTGTTTATTTGAAAATATCTGGTTGATTTTTTTATTTGTTTTGGTGACCCACTCTTGCCTAGTTTCTCCTACACCAACTATTGTATCAACAAGTGATTTTGACTAGGAGTTTCTTCTGTATATGCTGACTGATCTGAGTCAATGTATAAGATTTATAGTACATTTGCAATTGTTCCAGAAACAGCAAGACACCTATTATGTGCAGAACTTCATTCAGAACTGGAAACCATGCACATTAATACCACCATATTATACTTTATATGCTTTATTACTATATATATTATTAGATAGTATGGTTAAAGTTAAATAGTAACTTTAACAACAGTACACATTGTGTTACATACACAAATAAGACCGGGAACTTAGGACAATATATTAAAAACAAAATAATTGTTATTAAAAACTCCTACCAATATGAATTAGGAGGCCAAGGTTTTCCAAAGTTGGTGATTGATAGATTTAGGTTTCTAAATTCTTATTTAAGCACCTGAAAAGCTGGGAGCATTGTAGACAGTCTGGCTGACAGTCACTCTACCTTGGCTTGAGCTAGCACGCTAAAAATAGCAGAGGATCTGGCAGCTTGGGTGGCACCTCAACCTCTTTGGTCCGGGTGTGAGGCGCTAGCCTGAGCCTTCACTAATGCTGCGACGTCCACACTGCTATTTCTAGCATGTTAGCTCAATCCGAGCTAGTGTAAGTCTGTCTACCAGGACTGGGAAGCACACTCACAGCTGTAGTGAAGACATACCCTAAGGGTCTGGTTTTCAAAGAGTGTTGAGCACTCAGAAGCTCAAAGTGTAAGTCAATGAAAGACATTGAATACACTTCACACTTTTAAAAAAAAAATCAGGCCACTTTTTTAGGATCCTAAATAATAGTTTAACAGTCCAACTTTAGCCATACATATTATAAAACCTTGATCTGAGTGTTCTCACAAGCAGCTAACATGGTTTGTCCCAAACAAACCAAAATCTAGCTGAACTTTTCCTACTGTTCCAATTTAATATAAAAAAATATGAAACCAGACTGGGAAAGAAGACATGAAAAAAACCAAAATGAGCACTTAGGGGTGCGGGTATTTTGTATTTTATTTTACTCCATTCTCCTTGGATGTAATAGGTAGTTATGAGACTGATTTAACATTTCTTAAAAACTTTTCAGTATCTAGTTCCATAAATTAAAAAGTGAAATGTTCAAGACATAGCACTAATAGCATGGCAAGCCCCATTAGTCACTATAGAAAGAGCACAGAGCTCTGCTTTGTCTCAAACTATCAAAAAAGACAAACCATGAAGAACTAGTTGAAGGAAGAATTAAGCTTACTTCCCTCAGTAATGACATTACATGTTTTGTCTCTGGACCAGCCTTCCCCCTTCAACCAACCCATCCCCTAACCCAAACCCAATCTCACAGCAAAGAATTATGGACCAATCACATTGATCAGCTGATTCTTTTCTTCCATTCCAAACTAAGTGAGTAGGTCAGCAGCACTATACACATAATAAATGTTAGTTACAGGTTTAGATGCTGAAGTGCTTTAAAAAGGATCTACATCAACATGTTGCAGCATTGTATTCCATTTACAATGCTGCAACAGCTTCACATTTAGTCCCTGTTTTGCTAAATAAGACCTCAATGCAGAACAGGCAGATGAATCAGAATCACCTCTCAGTGGCTGCAACGGAGGAGAAATCCCCAATCATCTTTGACCTCCTTGCCACCAGACACAGGTCCCTCTTCCACCAAGATATGTGTGGTCGTTGGTGTGCAACAGCTTGCACACATTAAACTACTCATGCACAAGCTTTTTTCACAGGAAGAACTTTTCCCCCACCCCTACCCATAAAAACCGTGCGGCAATGGATGAGTGGTGACGGGGACAGTTGAAGTGATCACCAGGAGTCCCTAGTCACAGACCCACATGAAAGATGGTCGTCATGTGCCCCTGGACTGGGATGGGGGGCATCTTTGGCAGCAGCGATCATGACTGAGCAGGCCTTTTTAGGAACCCCTCTGCTCACCCCATATGGGGAAGGGGCTAGAAAAGGTGTCCCAAACATAGACTATCCCACCCAGAGGTGCAAGGAGAAATTATGACTTGCTGGTACTGCACTCATGGGAGGGACACAAGGTCGGGGTACGTGACACCCCTCGTGTGACCCTCCATGTGACTCCTCCCCACCCCACTCCCAGCCTGGGGCTCCCACGCTCTCCCCGTCCCCTCTAATATCCCCCCTTACCCGTTAAATGATGCTTTGGGCCCCTGGTGCCACCTGTACTTTCAGAGGTCATTGAAGATCCAGCAGCACCCCAAATTAAAAACTTCTTAAGTGAAAGAAGGATTGGAAGGACAATCACCCCACTTTCCCTTAACACACTATCAGTGCCTCTGTTACATCCAAACTAAGCTTCTGCCAGCCTGTCTTTATTAAGGGCTCTCCTCCAGGCACTAGGAATACAAAGATGCTGCGCCATCTGGGTTTGATGGAAAAGAGGCATAGAACTGTGTGCGCCATGTACATCTTTATAGTACTACAGCCCAAATTGCTTTATTATTTTCCTCAGCATGACATACAGGAGGGACAATCAAAATCAGCCTGGCAGAACATGCATGAGAACTGTCTCTGGACAGATAAGCAATTGATCAAAATCACATTCTCTGATCTCTTGGGGCCAAATCCTGTTCCCATTGAAATCAACAGGAGTTTTTCTATTGAGTTCAATGGGAGCAGGCTTTGACATTTGGAGAGGAAAGAACAAAACCACTCAAGCAAGGGCTCTTCCTGTCTCTTCAATGTACCTACTTGTGAAGGTCACACCATAGCCTTAGAGGGGGCCTTGATTAAACAGATTGTCTAATTTTTTCTTTTCTACACTCTCTCTTTTCACCAGGGACAACACCAATCCCTTCGCCATCACTCAGACTCAGGCTTAGCTTTGACTCCTCCCTTTCTTTCTCCTGATCCAGGATCTTGCCAAATTTTGCCTGATACTTCTAAAACCTGCCCCTTCCTCTCCAGTCCCTCTGCAAGAACCGTGGTTCTCTTTAACCTGCACCAAGAGAACCACCTTCTTTCTAATCCTCCAGCTTCCCATCTCTCCCTCTTCAATCGACTGAATGTTCAGCAGCTCACTTGATCTGCTTCCCTGCCTATCTATGGTCCTTCACTGGCCCCCTTCTTCCCCCAGAGTATAAGCTGTTCACGCTCATTTCTAAGTCTTTGCTCATAACTACATCTCACCTCCCATTGCAAAAAGGGAAGCCGAGACTCGAATGCCCTGGCTGCGTTTGCTCCTTTCCCTGATGCCGCAGTGGGGAAAGGAGCAGAGCGCAGCCCCGCTCCCCTGGCCGTGCCCTCCAGCAGGACTACGCAGCTCCATGGGGCTGTCCAGCGACCCCACATGTTTCTGGTACCCTGTACCAGCTAGACATGTCTTGTAGGTACAGGGTACCAGACAGTACCACCATACTTGCATTCCTGATCCCATCATACCTGACTGGATAACCGTGTCCAGAGGGATCAGGCCCAATGCGGTCGAAAAACAAAAATGTTTCTTGCAACTTGGAATGTCTGTACCCTACTAGATGAATCAAAAAGTGAAAGACCCTAATGCAGAACAGCAATTGTTGCCCAAGAACTCTCGAGGTACAGCATCGACATCGCTGCTCTCAGCAAAACAAGATGTGCAGATGAAGGCCACTTGAGGAAAGAGGGCGGCGGTTACACTTTCTTCTGGAAAGGAAAACCAGCAGACAACTGAATACACGGTATTGGCTTTGCAATCAAAAATCTTCTAGTCAACTGCCTGACTGAGCTCTCCATCGGCATCAACAAGCGCCTTACGACCCTCTGCATCCAATTGGTCAATAAGTCATTTGCCACTATCACCAGTGCATATGCACCAATCTTGACGCTGAAGAATAAACAGAAAGCATCCTTCTACACTGACCTTAATAAAATTTTGTCATCCCTTCCAAAAATAGATAAGATAATCCTCTTAGGGGACTTAAACGCAAGAGTTGGAAGGGAGGAGTGGGCAAGACCAATTCCAATGGCATCCTTCTACTCAGCAAATGTGCAGATCACGACCTTGTGATCACAAACACGTTCTTCAGATAAAGCAACAAGTATAGAACAACTTGGCAACATCCTCGCTCAAAATAGTGGGACCTCCTAAACTACATCATTGTAAGAACACAGGATTTAAGGGATGTCCAAATCACCCCGTCATGAGAGGAGCGGATGATTGCTGGACTGACCACCGCCTGGTGAGGTCAGTCATGCCCATCAGAATTAAACTGAAACAAAAAAAGCAATCCAAATTGCACAGTCGACAACACAACATCCAAAGGCTTAAATCTTCATCGCACCAAGAGAACTTCCAAGCACTCCTCAGTGAAAAACTGGCCATATGCACACCTGGAAATGACAACAAGTGTCAAAGAAGACTGGGAAGCCCTAAAACGGACCATCCATGAGGTTTGTGAGGAATCCATTGGCCTTGCTACCCTCCGCCATCAGGACTGGTTTGACAACAACAACATTGAGACTACAACCCTTTTGGGCCAGAAGAGAAAAGTTTTTTGCAACTAGCAAAACCAATCACTATCTAGTCAGAAACAGAGCTCTTTCCATCAGCTCAAAGCTGAAGTTCAAAGGAGGATCTGAGAAATCAAACACAAATGGTGGGAGAACAAAGCAAAATAAATCCAAACATTTGCTGACAGACATGCTATGCAGAGTCTTTTTTGTGAGACAAAGACCCTGTATGGACCAAGCTCATGTGACCTCACACCTCTGAGATCTAAAGGTGGTAGTACCTTTCTTAAAGATAACAAATCCATCAAAGAGCACTGGAAGAAATACTACCAAAAGCTTCTAAATTGAAAATCAACTGGACACCATCGACTCCATCCCTCAGCACCCAATCTGGGAAACTCTTGCCAACCCACCAACACCTGAAAAACAATAAAACACCAGGTCCTGATGGCATACCAGCTGAAGTACTGAAAGTAGGGGGACTAACAGTGACTAACAAGCTTCACTTGCAGCTCCTCAAATTCTGGCGCACCGAAGAAATCCCTGCTGACTTATGTAATGCTAACATTGTCAGCATTTTCAAAAAGGGAGACAGGGATGACTGTGGCAACTATCAAGGCATTGCCCGCCTCTCCATTGCTGGGAAGATTCTTGCTAGATTCTTACTAAATTGCCTGCTCCCTCTTGCAGAGGAAGTACTTCCCGAGTCCCAGTGCACCTTCGGACCATCACAAGGCACAACCGACATGATTTTCACAGCCAGACAGATCCAGGAAAAATGTCAAGACCACCACCAGCAGCTGTATATGGTCTTTATCCATCTGACTAAAGCCTTCAGCTCTGTCAACTATGAGGCTCTGTGGAAAATTATGTCAAAGTTTGGCTGCCCAAGCAAATTTATCACCATTGTAAGACTCCTCCATGACCAGATGACTCCATCCTGTGCAGTGGTTCTAACTCTGAGCCCTTTGTCATCCAAACTGGCTTAAAACAAGGTTGTGTACTGGTACCCACCCTTTTCTCCATTTTCTTAGCAGCTATGAAAACATTCACCCAAGACCATCTACCACAGGGCATTGGCATCCAATATTGGATTGATGGCAACCTCTCCAACCTTTCTCTTCTTCGTGCCAGAACTAAAGTAATATCAGCAACAATAACCGAACTCCAGTATGCAGATGGTTGTGCTGTAGTTGCACACTCAAAGAAGGATCTACAAACAGCCCTTAATTGCTTCTCTGAAGTTTACAAAAGCCTAGGGCTAGCCCTGAACATCAGCAAAATGAAAGTTTTCTACATTGACAAAGAAGAACTGGAAAATGTAGAAAACTTTGCCTTTTTTGGCAGCCATCTCTCACAGTGGGCAGACATAGATGTTAAGATTCAGCACAGAATTCGCAGTACCAGCCTTGCCTTTGGCAGACTGTCTCACTGGATGTTCAACAATCACAACATAAGAACACACACTAGGCTTTTAGTTTATAAAGCGGTGGTAATCCCAACTCTCCTCTGTGGCTGAGAGACTTGGGTGACCTACAGAAAACACCTAAAAAAGCTGATTTTAATATTTGACCTCACCCTGATGGATAAAATCCTATTGAATTTAAGAGAAAAAAAACAAATGAGGACTCCATGCAAATTACAACAGCCTAGAGAATATAATAGAGTATGGCAGCCTCTCTGTAGACTCTTTTTAACCATCATATAGAATTCAGTCATGTATAAATTTTTCCAGTGAATAATTCACATTTTAGTAGGTGTCTGATTTACAACCACACCCACAGAGCACAGCAAAGTGAAGAATGTTCATAAATACACATCAGTCAGAAGACAGGCATAATCATTACTATGCCTGATAAAAAGTGCCTTTTTTATTGAAAAGCAGAGATGGGCTAGGTTCAAATCCTCTGATCTAATTTCCTCCAGATTTAGGGCAATTACAAATCTGAATCCAGAGACAAATTTTGTGGCATGACATCTCCATCCGTGCTGGAAAACAAATGACTGAAACTAAAACAAAGGAGTTTTAACTGTTACGTAGCCATGCAAAAACCAAGGACTGTCCATAACATTATTTAGCACACCTAATAATCAATTGAAGCACCATCATGTAAGGATGCAAGGTGCATGTTAGCTGAGGTGCATCAATTTTTTTGTCCTGCAAGATTATTTATGTAGACGAGGGGTAATATTTTCAAGAGCATCTAATTGACGTGGGGACCTAAGTCCCATTTTATAAAGCAGCTACGTTACTTTTGAAAATGGGACTAACGAACTTTGAAAGATTTACTCCAAGGCCTAATTCATACTGGCTGGCACTTAGACATTGTCATTTGGGAAGATTTTCTTTTCACAACAATTCTAACAAATCAGAGAAAGTATTTGGGAAAGGCGTCAATATATCTTCAGGCATGTTATTCATTTTGCATTTAACATATGTATATATTCAAAAACAGTGCGGTTTGCTGACACTCAAGAAATACTGAGATTCTGTGAAGTACAAAACCAGAAGATTTGAAAGGTGTCTCTTTTCTGCTTCCCGTGTTACACTACGGAGCATAATACCAGCTCATACAGTGACACCTAGTGCAAGTGATGGGGATATAACACTATTGCAAGTCAAGACACGCTTCCTTGTTAATATTACTTTGATTTCCAATAAAATGAGCTAATTCAATAGTGGTGAAAGGCTCCCATTTCTTTTAGACCCCAATTTGCATGCATATTCTAATTCTCATTTGAATCTATTAAAAAAGTAGCAAGCTTATGGACCATGATCTCTGCTCAGTTCATCACTTAACAGTCAGGATTGCTGGGTCATTAATATCAATAATGAGCTAGAACTGCAATTAGGGTCTAAATGAAATATGCCATGAATTACTGATTTATTATTATGTTTGTCAGTACAAATATACCATGGCACAGCAGACATGACTGAAGAACTGGTATTATTGCAGAGGTATTTCAGATTTGCCCATCTTTCTAAAAGGCGTCCAGGAAAAATATTCACTGAGGCTAATATTTTATTACTGGACCAGTTGTGTGAAAGACATGAAACAGAATAAAATAGTAGAACCTGGCTAATTTATATCAGTGCTGGAAGATCTATTGCAAATTACTAATATTGTCAATTAGCAAGTAATTTTTGCTTTCCTGTTCATCTGGCCCTGTGACTCTCCTCTTTAAACCCTTTTCACTGGCTTCCCCTTACACAATTTGTCCAGTTTAAACTCCTTCTCTTTAAGGGTCTACCGTATCCCATTCCAGAGCTTTTTTTTTAAACCATATTTCCCCAGGCAAAGAGTCCATCAGCAAGACCAGCCTCACTACCCTATTTGTTGGCTTCTCCTACTCCTGCTCTGTGCCTTTTCCAAGAGGGAGACCTAGGACAAGAAGCCTGTAGCAGAGCCAGGCACCAAACCTACATCTCCTGGGCCGGATTCTCCGTTGTCCTGCACTTTATGTCATCATTTACACCTGTGCAAAGTGAGTGTAAAATATTACTTAATGAAGGCATGGCAGTACCTTGATAGGCGCTGTCCCTTGTGATCCCATTTACCAAGACTTTACCCTTCTCGTTCAAAGCCCTCATAAAAATTCAATTCCATGATACCCAAAAGAACTAAGTTAATCAGACAATTAAAAAAAAAAAAAACACCCTGCAGATTACTTCAAACTGGATTTCTCAGTGAATTCTTTCTTCTCTGGATTTCTCTCAGATTGTATTCTCTTTAGGACAGACTGTGTATTTGGGTTTTGTACAGTCCCAAACAGAGTTCACACTTAACAAATAATTATTATGTATGATGTATATGAAGTCAAACACTATAAACCATAGGTAAGGAATCAAAAAAGTACTTAGCTCAGTTAGCTTCAATTTATTATAATATTTCAAAGTATATTTATAAACAAACAGCTATGAAGTTTTAGCAATAGCAGATATCACACATCACTTTGCTATTAAATCTTTCAGAAGTGGAGAGACTTTCATTTTTCCATGTGAACTGATGAAATGTGAATTAGCTCAAGTTCTGACTGTAACTTTCTTTTATGATTAATTACAAACTATCTTGATTTGAATCTAAAGTATATGTACAAAGCCTTAAAAAAAATGGGACTCCGGGAAATTTAATTTACAGAAGAGAACTAGTTCACCACAGTTTATCTTCCACTTGGTTTGATTTTTTTTAGGCTTGTCTACAGAGCTGCAAGGTGCACTACGGGTTTATGATTTGTAAAGCACACTGTTCATGTGGACCCTGCTGGCATGAGCTAAGAATTCCCTGGTGCCTTTTAACATAGTCAACACTATGTTAAAGTGCACAAGGGAACTTTTAATTTGTGCCAGCGGGGTCTACACAGAGCAGTTTGCGCGGAACACATTAGTGTGCTTTAGAAATCACACCCCCATAGAGCACATTGCTGCTCTGTGTAGACAAGACCTCTGATGTTGCCTTTGCAGATTTCCAAGCAGTACAATACTTGGAAGAAATATATGTAGCATTTTATGTATTCTATTGGGCAGAGAAGAAAGCACAGTTTGCCTGTTCTAATAAATTTGACACTCATTAAACATGAGCAATGAAAGAAAAGCTAATTTTGTGTGCACACACACACACACACCCTTCAATCTAGCGCATTTATTTGTGTTTAGATTTAACTATGGAGTGCAATATACCCATGCAAATTTTAAACACATGAAGTATCAGTTTTATATATTTGAAAAGCAACCTACGTCTCTCAAAAGAAAATCACGCACTCCAAATGCAAAGCATAACCTTCCACCTTCCAGAATGAGCTTAAGAAAATTGATTAGGCTTGCAGAAAGTCTCAAAGGGTACATCTACCCTGCAATAAAACTGCAGCAGCAAGTCTCAGCGCCCAGGTAAACAGATCCGGGCTCACCCCATGGCACTAAAAATAGCTGCATAGACTTTCCCGCTCAGGCTCTGAAACCTGGTAGGGGGATGGGTCTCAAAGGCCAAGCAGGAACATCTACACTGCTATTTTTAGCACTGTAGCACAAGCGTAAAGGGCCCATACTGTTCTGAGGGGTCCTTACTGAGGAGGGTACCTGCTGGGATTAGAAGACAGTTTATGAGTGTGTTTTGCATCTAGAAGCATAGAGACAAGGGCATAGTCATTTCCCTACTACCAACATGGAGATCATATTTACCTGGTGTCCCCGTCTTCTCAGTATACAGAAGTTCCTTCAGGAGACTGTCTCCCTACAAGACTCCCCTCACACGGACCCCATCTGTTGAGCTGGAAAGGGGGAAGTAGCCATGGTTCATGAACTAGTGCAGCAAAGTGCTTTTCTGAGAGAGCTGCTAACAGCGAGAGCAAGGATCTGAAGGAGTTCACATTGCGTGGAGATCGGTCCCTGTCCCACCATTTCCTGTGGACTATGTGGGAAAATGGGGGTGATTAGGAGCAAACATTTAAGCAAGGGATCTGATGATGGCTGGTGATTGTGAGTTACACTTAAAACTTACACTTACAAGGATTGGTGTTGGTGATATTTTGTTTTGTTTTGGGGGGAGGGGTTAAATAATCTTGAATAATTGGTATAGTTAAGGAAAAGTCACATGACAGATTTATAACTTTATAAGCCTAATAACTGGTTTACATTTTGAAGACTCTCTTTATGATAAGAAGGGCTATCAAGGGGGATGAGGGTTAAGCTTGTTTACTTTTTTATTTTACAATGAAGTGTTTTGTTTTTTAAAAGAAGTGCATATCAGAGCTTACAACAACCTTTGCCAGGCCTCTCGTGAAAGTTACAAATCATGCAGACATAAAACAAAATCTCTGCACTCACATGTGGTTAAAATTTCCATCCTAATGTACTAGTTCTCATTGAGAATTAGTGAATAAAAGCAGATTGAAGTTTTTACAGTGAGTTGAAAGTGGACAACAAGAAAGTTTTGTAAAAAACGAACACACACAGCGCTCTTTCAAAATGACACAGCTCAAAGATGACTTGTCTAATTAACCCCTTTAACTTTAAAAAAAAAATCTGCTCTGGGTAGGGACCACAAATTAGGAGTGAAGTTTGTGTTCAATGTGAGGTTGTCAGCATTACTCTTGTAATGGAAACTGTCTTTTTACCTTTACCGTGGAGCCGCCCCCAAGAGTACTTGTGGTCCTAGGTCCTCCTCCTAACCTTTACAGTACAACTCTTGGGCTCAGCTGAATGCATTCTAGTCTTTAGCAATTCCACTTTCAATTCTCCTGTGCTGAGAGATTGGGGGTCCAAGAAACCACTGCATCGCAGAACATGCAAAAATTCAAAAGGATAGAACGCAGATTCAATCTGGCCCTATACCTAATCTGTAGAAGTAAAGGTTACAGAGAGCAAGAGATTACAGTCTGGAAATACAGCAATAGCCTCCCTGAAGATTCTGCTGCCAATCAGGGTAAGAAGGCATCAGGCAGGGATCTGGGACAAAGAGATACCTTCATGAAAGGAGGCAAACTTCAAGGTTCAGGACTTTAACTCTACCAGCATTGCCACTACCATGGCAGCCTATGTTCCAAACCAGGTTCCTGAGGTATAATCCACAAGGAAGACACATAGCAATCCTATGGGGATAGAGGGAAATCTTGGACTGGAACAAGGATTCTTCTTCTTACCTAAAGGAAGGTAATGTGAAGAAAGATTACTAAGTCATTTTTACATGAATGACATGCCTGCCCTTTGCCTTATTGCCATTTACCTCTAGACATCTTCTAGTCAGAAAGGTCAAAACTTCTATAGTTCCACTTAATTGCCATGGGATGATTCACGCTCAGGGGCTTCCTTTCATCTGGTCTCTTATCTTCAACATTTAACATTATATACCACCCTTCATCACTGTCAATGTCATAGGAGCTACACCAGCATTAGCAATGGACAAGTCACAAAAGGTTTGGTGGTTCAATTCAAATAAGCATCCAAAAGTTCAGCAGTTTATCAAAGTCATTTTCATTTAGAAATCAGGCTTGGAATCATGTAGGAATCGACTCTTCCATTGTATTTTAAGTATCTCCACTTCTGGATGAATTTGGCCAAGACAGGCAGAGAAGCATGAAAAGGAGAAATAAATTAACCAAATATTTTCAATAGCCCAAGAAGATGCAGAGCAGGGTTATTTTTTGACAAAGATTAGGGCAAGCTGTTATTTTATCCATTCCCAGTCAGTGTCCCCAGTTTACTTTTCAGAGAACAGCAGGAGAAAGGTCACGACAAAACTAAAAGCTGGGATCAAAACACCTCTGAATTTTGAAAATCTTCAGCTCAAATCTGGCAAAAAAATGACTCTGCAAAATCATCCCCATAGAGTTCTCTTTGAATTTTTCTATTGCAGGAAAAGATACTTAGGACACTGGATTGCTGTGGCTGCTCCTCCTCCCACTACCTCAGTCACCAGGCAGCCATCTCCTAGCTCCGCCTACTTTGGGGAGGTCATGGAGCGGTCAGAATACAGATTAGTTCTGGCCAAAATATGGGCAGGCTGACAAAAATAAGGCGGGGGGGGGACTTTAAGGAATAATTTTTCAAGTTCGTCAGGTGCAGGCTGAGCACTAGCAGAGCATTTTACATGCATTCTGCAGAACATTTTCTCTCTCACCCACTTATGAAGAAATTAATCTAAAACTCACCAGAATTTATGCACAGCCCTGCATCTTATTAAAAGAATTGTCCCTGGCAACATGTTTTACTTGCTGGCAACTATGTAGTGGAAAAATTATTTTTTTCCCCACCCTCTCATAACTCCAAATGTCTGAAGGGATTTGGCTTAAACTTCTCTCCCAAAAATGTACCTTCAGGGAAATTTTCAGTGCAATTTTCCATACGTGGAAAATTTCAGTGTAAGTGAGGAATGTTTCTGATTGTGGTTGTAAACAGAAACTGTTTGGCAACCTTTCCAGCGTTTAAAGGGTGTGGGTGAGAGAGTGTCACTAAGATTATATTAACCATTACAGGTTTGATTTAAAATGTGTGTAGAACAAGCCTTGGGTAGGTAACAGACTCATTATACTGAAATTTAACACAGGAATGTGAGAGGAAATTAGGGGTACATAAGCACATAGTTAGACTTTGCTATTGGATGATGGGGGCTATGGATCTTCGAAGAGAGACATGTTTTGTTTTGTTTTTTGCACAAGAATCTTGAAGGACTAAGTCTTTATTTTTTTTCTTTCTTTTTTTTTTGAGCAAGTCAGCAGCAGCATCGTGTTCATAATGTAAATCTCACTGCATTAGCCAACTAGTGAGCGTCAATCTGGTGCTAAATGGAAAAACTCTCCGGTTGTGGAACTTCATTCTGACTCAGAGCTAGCAAAACAGTGGCCTCTTCCCCCCTCCTCTGAGAAGCTGCCAAGCATGTCAGATTATTCATGTTAAATTATGCTTGATGGCATTGAGATGTGCACTACTGTCATCTAAAGGCTCAGCTGCAGCTGTCAAGTCCTTTTTACTCAGAATCTTGTGTAAGAATCCAACCGTGGTCCAAGCAGGTGAACAGGCCTTTATCAGTCTATTTACCAACTAAAACTGAATAATTAAACCCTGACAAAGTGAACAAAACACATAACAATCAGAGGTTCTGAGAAGGAAAATTAATCCCATCCTCCAATTATCAACTGTTTAATACCTTCTGTTGACCTGTAGATGAACAATTCCATTAAAATCCAAGGGTCAAATTCAGTGCTGGCATAAGCAGCCACAGCCTTGATGATTTAGCCAGTAATGAATATCGCCCTAGATTTTAAACCCTGCTGCCAGCAGGCAGGAAAGGGGAAACAAGCTGGAATGTCAAATAAAGGTGTGTTCATACAAACAAAGGTGGTATGCACATATTTATACCTCAAACTTTGCTGTGGCATTCTTAACATTTCTTCTAATGTCACAGTTTGAATCTCTAGAACAATTAGACCTTTCCCTTTTACAATGTTACCACCCTTAGTAAAGACTTTATTTACCTTGTAAGCTCTGTTTTCCTTTAGTCTTGCCGCAGTTCAGTCCATGCTAGAACACCACCAATCTCCCAGGTTTTCATTTTCTCACTTCCCATCCTTTGACCTGCAGGCAAATGAAGCCATTCAAATATTTGCTTATCTTGTCATCTGTTGCCATCAGACCTTGCAATTCCTGTCATGCCCCACATGTCAGTTTAAAGCATAACGTCATTAATACCTCCAGTTCACTAATGGATGCTTCACACATGAATGCATTAATGAAATGTGTTATTGTTTTTCCTCACAGGACATTAACAATCTCGCTCACGCTGAGCCCCTGAAGCCCTGCAGTGCTGCTGAAAACCACTAGCTATCAAATGAACCCTCAGTTACGCCTCAGTAACTTTAAGTTCAAGTTTATCACTGAAGCTTCACTCATGTGAAGAGAAGATACAAGCCTCTAAGGTCTTTTGGGCCCAGCTTCAATTACCATAAAGAGTAACAGGAGGCAATAGCTGCAAAGGAAAACGCACCATCGTATAAATGAAACCCTGTCAAGATAAAATAGGAAAGATCTGGGTGTCACTGTAGTGATTTGTTTCTTATTTTTCCCCTTTGTCTTTGGGCTGATGGTTTGAATAATGAAGACAGGATTGGTTTTTCTCCTAGAATATACAAACATGTGTGGTCTGGTTTCTGGATAGTGCCCCGACATATTAAGAGGGATTGAAGATTCTGTACACAGGCTAGATTTAAATTGGATTTTTTAAACCTAAAAGAAATAGTTCCAGAAGATTTGTAAGATAACCACAGCAAGTTATGCAGCCATCATGTGCAGGTTACCTAAATAAGGCCAATTTTCTTCTATTTAGGCTGCTGTTTCAAAAGGATTTGCTAAAGAGAGGGGATGGTAATGCCAGAATCTTTTTCTGTAATTAAAAGAAGGATCCTAGCTAAAACAAGCTTTTTAAGGGGAATCATACTTGCCTGCCCCTGTATAATTTAGTACACAGTAGACATTTTTAACCCTTATTGCACACGGGCAGTGGGATAAAGGAGTCCTGACCTCAGCATGGGGACACATTCCAGTTCATCTCCCTTAGTTGTCATTTTACTGTTCTGAACTCCTTATATCCTTCTTCTTTCCACTAAGTGCCTGTGTCATTTGCATTAATCCCTATAGTTCTGGAAAGTTTTTACACATAAGGAAAAACAACAATCAGTAAGTGTCACTGCGGCTAGTGCCCACTCTCACAGTGCAATCATTCTTTGGTTCATCTCTTATTCTGTTTTAAGAGGACTTCTCCCTGAAGACCTGTGCTCTATGTAGAGGCCCCACAGCATATGGCATATACTAGGTCTAATACATCTCATAGAACAAGTCATGTGCTCTGAGCATACGCTCGCAATCATAATTAGCCAACTTGTCCAGGAAATTAGGAGCTTCCTGTGACATTAACACATAGTTGTCATCTGTCAGATAGCATGGGTTATCTTGAAACCAGATTTAACTCTTTCCACACTATCTCAGAATAGTCACTACTCTTCATTCCCAGCAATTTAAAGGAAAGAGGACTAGATCTTTCAGCTTTGCCATACAGAATCATTTCTCAAACTCATCTGCTCCCATGGTCCCAGGCAGCATCCTCATTCAGGGGCATTTGCTTTTTTCTGGTATTCATTACCAGAGTGGGTGGAAGGGAGTGGTTGGAGGGTGAGCAGTGTGTGAGGGAAAGGGGGTAAAACAAGTGTCAGCAGATGAGAGGTTTTTGCTTCCCTATAGATTTATCAGTCAGCCCTGTATCCTCCTCAGGATCTTGAAAATTAGTGATTGATTGCAGATTCTTTGGCTCAGTATCACGGTCTTTGTCTACAACATCCTAATCTTTTCCTTTTATTGCTATTAGCTAATCAATACACTCCATAAACCTATGACCGCCTACTGCTATTACACATGTTACTGGACTTCATTTCTTAACATTTCCAACCAAGCATTTTTCATTACCTACCCATTTCTTTCTCTTATTTCCTAATGGGATGGCTTATGTAGAGTGGAGTGTTCTTAACCTATTCACTGCCAAGTGACATAAAGAGGAACAAAAACACTACACTCAGCAAGTGCCTCCTGGTGTATCCTTAATGGATTCTAAAAATATAAATTCACATGACAGTGGTGTCCATCCGGCTGGAGATGAATTCTACTTGCTGTACAGACATTGATTATTTTATATCCAGCATCTACATTTCTTAAAAACATATAGTTCCTGGTCTTAAGTATGCTGAATGTAAAATGCTTGCCTATGTTTTTGCAAGGTAATTAAGTAATCCTAAAGGTGTGTTTTTGGAAAAATAACCCCTGCATGTGCCATCAGTGGTTGCTTAATGGAGAAGGAGGATGCTCCAGTGGTTAGGGCACTAGCCTAGGACTTGAAAGACCCATGTTCAGACCTGCCACAGACTTTCTGTGTGGAAATAGGGCAAGTTACTTAATCTTTTTATGTCTGAGTTCTTCATCTGTAAAATGGGCATAATAGCACTTCCCTACCTCACAGGGGTGTTTTGAGAGTAATTATGTGAAAGATTGTGAGGCTTTCAGATACTACAGTGATGGGAACCATATAAGTATCTGAGATACATACATATGCAAAGCCTGGAGGAAATGAGTTCTCTTGTAAAGACATAATTTACTCAGCAAGCTAAGAATGTTTGTACCAGGAAGAGATACAGTTTAGTGTAAGCAATAAATTCTTTCCTCACGTTTTCCCACTCTGCATGTGAAATCCTCCTGGCACTTCCAGGATCATTGGTGTGTTCTGTAATGACATCAATCACCTAACAAAGATACCAGAAGTACCACGGTAGCCCACACAAGTTATGATATCTGGGTTGTCACAGACCATATCATTCTGTGACATCATCTGTGTACTAGGAAGTGCAGAGAAGATTCCAGAGATCATTATAAAGAGCTCATAATTATCTTTCCCATTGAATGACCAAACACAGCCTCAATAGGAGAAGAAATATTTTAAAGGTTAAAAACCACAGTTTGACAACTAATGGTGCAACTCTTGCTCCCCTGAACATGTCTTATTCATGGAAGATCCTCACTGACATCTGTGAGACTCCTTACATGAGCAAGAAGTACGCATCCTATGAATAGAAACTACTAGTTTGGGCCCTTAGTCTATAATAAAGACTTTCTATTCAACCAGGTGTTCAGTCATGTCGTCCTACTCTCTTCAACAAGTACTTTTTCCACCTCAAGCTAGGATGTTAAAAGCTGTTTTTGTGCACAATATTCTTGTGATGGGGTGTACAAACCCCACACTGGGCCCAAAGGATTAAAGGACAATATTGGGCCCAGGTAGCCCCACCCCGCCGGACCTGCAAAGTATGCTCCTACTGGAGAGGAAGCTTGAAATGGAGCAACCTCAGCCAGAGGGAGGCTGTGGAGGAAGACAGACCCACCCTAAGGACTCCTAGACAAGGGTACCAAAGAAGCCTCCCTGCGGGGAGTAGGGCTCCACGCTGAGCCCATTTGGGGCTGAAGGTTTAGTTGCCTTTTCTTTTTCTTTTGTTACCTTATATTGGACTTGTAGCCATAGGGGAGAGACAGATGGTAGGAAGTGACCCAGGGAGGGTAACTCTGAGGGAATTCCAGGGTGCTGTTGAATCTCATAGGCCCATCAGTTGGAGTCCAGTGGAGTGGGAGGACTCTGGCTCCCCTACCCATTGTCCCTGCTAGCCATAAGCCACATTCCAACATCACCTCCCTCCCCCTGATAAGAAGAGGGCAAGGGCATGGCAACCCGGGGGAAGCAAAACCCATCCTCAGGTGAGAAATTGGACAGAAGGGCCTTCCCGCTGAGAGGCAACACTGAGTGCACTATCCATTAGACCACATGGCCCCACAACGGCTCTATTACAATTCTTTTACAATAAAACACACACACACACACAAAATATCCAGCACATATTAGAATTTGTTCTCCAGAAACTATCCTGGTATGTGCAGAACTAGATCTAGAATTACTGTTTCATTAGTGACTACCTGCATCAAAATCTTTACCTCTACTTTTGTTTAACATTTTCCATTTAAAAATCCATGACCAATTGTTGTTTACACTCTTTGCCATTCAAACATGCAGTAAAGCTACTCGGGTAGGGAAGGGGTTCTCTTTAGCTGGCAGTGCCTGCCTGAAGCTATTTAATTCTCAATATTTTCAGCCAGGGCATCATCTAGCCAACATTTTCATTGGAACAGTGCCCAGATGTGCTACATTAATTCAGGAAACTACCTTTTGTTGGAAAGCATTAGAGATTATTACCCATGAACCCTGCAGTGCAATATGTATTTCTAGAAATGTATCCAACTTTCTGTTGAATGTTACTAAGGCCAGATTTGTACAGGTATTCAGACTTGTAAAGATACAATGAGAGTTAGGTGCTTAGGTACTTTGTGGGATTTTCAAAAGCATCCATCTGCATCTTTTGGAGCCCATATATCTTTAAAAATCTGATCCATCTCCTCAGATCCAAATACTAGGGGTGAAGTCCTGGCACATTGAACTCAATAGCGGTTTTGCCATTGATTTTAATGACGTCAGAATTTCACCCTACGTCTTTATATTACTGGTGGCAAAAAAAATTAAGGTGAGCAAATACTTAAATATTTCCACATATATTAGCTTCAGTAGTAACATTCAGCAGCTGCATGGGGGGGAGACTATAGTGTTATGATGTGGTTCTCCCCGGGAAAGACAAGGCTGAGAAAGGAAGACATATGGCTATAGTGAAGCTGCAGCTATGCGGCCAAACACCTGGGGGGAGGAGTGACCCAAAAAACCTCCTAATCCAACTGGCAAGGGGGTGGAGAGGGGTTACAGGAATCTCCTGAGTCTAGTATGTACATTCTAGTTCACCAAAAAATATCATATGAGGGTCTCAAATGAAAGCCTGTGTCACACCGGTCATCTGTATCATTGTAAAATGTATGTACAGGTGTTGTGTAAGAGACTGGTCACAAGCAAAGGTGAAAAACGGGTTTGCTGTCCAGAAAGAAATATTTATCTAGCTGGCTGTTATATGTATCTTAAGAACTGCATGTTTCAAAAGGAGTCTCCTTCTACTAGTCTGAACCGAATGCAAGTGAAGGATTGTGAAAAAATTTAAAGAGACAAAAGAAGCAAAAAAGAAGATGGGGGGAGGAGACCATCAAGGGTTTTTTCTACAATATTTGGGGGACAAAGACGATGCCCTGTCATCCCTGACCTAGGAGTTAAGTGGACAGTGAATTTGCTTCACAAAAGTGGGATCTCAACCAGGCTTGGTTGAAAACTCTGGTAGGAACTTTAGGTAAGATAAGCTTCTTTAAACAAGAGGATAACTTGTTAGTTAAGTTTAGTCTCGAAAAAGCATATTATGATTTTGTTTCCAATATTCTTAGTCAATGTCACTTGAATATCTGTTCTTCGACAATAAACTTATTTTTGTTTTCACTATAGATATATCTAAGTGCTGTGGTGTTAAGCAAAGTGCTGGTCCTGAACTGACTCTTACAAGCTGGTGTGTACTGTTCCTTGGGAGCGGCAAGCCTGGAAATTCTGGTAGTTCAGTGGACAAGGTGCTGAACACTGCAGGGAATGCTCCAGGAACTTGGGGGTTGGTGTGTGCATACTACCTGTACAGCGACAGCAAGATCTGCTGAGGTCTGGAGGGCAGTACGAGTGCTGCCAGAAGAGGGTGATTCCAGGGAGCTGATCCACAGCAGGCACAGACAAGACTAGGTCATGTTAAGGGCAGGTAGCGGTGAGTGCCTCACAGCTCTCTCTCCCCCAGTCTCCATTCAGATTCCCTAAGCAAACCTCATTTACTCAGACTTTGTACAGAAGTCCAAAATTTCTTCCCATACCTTGTCAATACGCAGCATTCACACAGGGAACATCCATATGATAGAAACTGGGATCGTGAATGGAATTTCACTCCCAGAGGGCCTACATAGCCAGTGGATCTCCATTGTTGGACTGATTGCATTTCAATAGGGAAAAAAGTTTTGTACTAAAAACAGTATTTTTTTTTAAAAGTGACTGTTTTCTATAGAGCATTTCAACTTTTCACCCCAAAACTGAAAAGTTTCAGTTTGGATATACCACCATAGTGCTTCATGCTTCCATTCTTCTCTCTGGGTTGGACTTCCCAGCTGGACTACATTTCCCATGATGCCCCACAGTGCCTCAGTGAGAGGGAGACTGCGATTCATCATGGGGATGATCATTCATAATTCGGACAGGGAGCCCAACCCATAGAGGAGAATGAGGTCATGAAGCACTTCAACTACAACTCCCATGAGACACCTAGCAGCATTTCCCAATTGAAATTTTTGGTTATTTAGCTAAATCATCTCATGGTAAGCAAGGGCTATATATAATATCCAATATATACACCTTTCCCTATTCTCAGGGTACACATAAAAATCCATTTAAGAACATGGGTTACCCACAACCAGTTTTCCATTTCTAGCCATAACTAGAATTTGTTGTTGCTTGTAAGAGCTCTCCTAGCCCATCCCTACTTGCCAGTATAGACAAATTATCTGTCTTTCTGTGTATTAAAAGTAAAGATAGCTGAAACTAGTGAAGTCACAGAGTAAAGCGTCTTGATCAAATGTTGACATATTTTTTAATTCTCTGTTTGGAATTATAGGCACATGTAGACTCTAGGGACACCAAATGCTGTATCCAAAAAGAATCTAGTTGGAGTATTTTAGTATTTTTTTCTGGAAAGGATTTGTGGTGTAAGATTTACAGAACGTCCCTACTATTGGCTGTTGGTGAAACAATCCAGGGGGAATAATCTATTGTAATGTATATTCAGAATTCTTGACAATTTCTCAACTCTTGATTGGCATTTTGCAGCAAGTCCCCTTATGAAATGTAGCATCAGTCATTCAACAAGTTGTCATGGTAGATACTCTTTCATTATTCAGACCTAAGTTGTTAAAATTATATTAAAAGCTATAAAGATAGATATTTCACTGATCAGTTATGTATATATAAATTAAATAGTGGTTCTTTAACAGAACTAGAAACTATTGTTTAGTGTACAAATTGCACTGTTGAATCCAGCTTCAAAAGAAGAGGAGTTTTGGGAGTTACATGAAATCTAGGATAACAGTACAGAAAAAAATATTAATCATTTGTCTCAACAGAAGACACAGATTTGCTTCAATTGTATTCATATCCCTGTGTGTACTAAGGGGTTTTTGTTCAAGAATACATAAAGAGAAGGGGTTGAATAGGCACATGAATATATACTTGTACAAGTATTCAAATCAGAATAATTCACACAGCCATCTCAAGAACTCTTTGTAGGTTTGGGAATTAACAAATGAGGGAACGGACACCATACCATGTGACTCAGTTCAGCAATCACACATGACAAATTACCAATATTGAATACTCAAGTAAATAGTTGTGGTGAATGGGTCTCACGAAATTCTTAGGCTCATATATATTTGAATAAACTTTATATTACAAATAATTCTTATAACTGACAGCTTTGTAACCGGAATGTTGTATTTATATATATTTTTTTTAAAAAAGGATAAGTATTGCCTTTTACCCCCGAAGACCAGAGTGAATGTTCTTACTTAGATCATTGGGGAAAATATCAGTTTGGTGATCTCAGACTAGTCCTTAATCTAGTATAATGCCGTTATAACATTATGAGGTGCAATCCAGACCAATAAGGAGCTGTGTCACCACCTGGCCTGCAACCCAGGGTACCTCACAATGTTTTGCAGCTATGGATCCCAGCCTAGGCTCCTCACAAACAGCCGAACAGCATGCATGTCATACTCCGAGCATCTGGGCCAGCAGCTATGACCCCAGCAGCCTGTTAGCAAACACCAGCAATACAGTGGCTTCCAGCAGCCTTGGTTACTACTTGCAGGGTGACCCTAACATACTCCCAGTTCCAAATTTGCCCCCAAAAAGTGTGTTCTGCACTATTTAGCCCTCTCCTGGACTGTCCATCTATATTAGGTCAATTGCCCATATAAGGGAACAATATACAACAACTTGCTCCTTTTAAATGGAGTTATCACACAGCTTAGTTTAACCACAACAGTGGATTAGTTTTGATTAAAGAATGACATAAGTGTATTTAACACAAGAAGATAGGATTTTGAGTACAAGTATAGTCATTCAAGTCTGAAATTGTTATAAGAGAAATAAAGATAAAAGACTTCCTGATACTAAAACTTCACAAACTAGGCTTGGTTCAAAGTAAAATTCTTACCACATGCATCCCAACTGACAAGTCTTCAGGTCAGAGTCAAAGAGCTAGATTCTTTTGTTTGTGTTCTTAGGTTCAAGAGAGATTGATAGGGAAAGAGAAACTGGGTTATTTTGCCCTTCCCTTTTAAAATCCAGTCCCCCTTGGAGATGCATTTTCCTAAAGGTTATCCCTCAAAGTAAAGTTTATTGAAACTGTAAAGAAGGTGACATGATGTCAAATGGTGAAAGAAGTTACATTCTGTTTATTTTTACCTCTGTTTGCTGAAATACAGATTTTCCTGGTCTCCTGCATTCCCCCTCACTGTCTCAGGACTCTGTTTACAATGTAAATGTAAACTGAGGTAAACACACATTCCTTTGTTTAAGACCTGCTCGCCCAGTTTTGCCTAATCAGGGCTATGTGGGTTTGAATATGTGCCATCAGCATCATTCAGGGAGAATTCCTAACTTTACGTATAATGTTGCTACATTCCACCATGATATTATTAACCAGCAAGTTATTAGTTTTCAAAATGATACCATACAAGGCATATTTTGTACAAAGATTATTACAATAGTGTGTATGGTGTGAATACAGAAGTGCATTCCATCACAACCACTCACTCACTTTAAAGGGTGGGAGACTTGATTGGATCAGCATGGTGCTGGACAGCTTCAGACTGAAAAGGGAACTGTATGCCAAGGTAGGGTCCTTCTCTTGAGCTTTCTGCCACTCACTGGCCAGCCAGAGGGAGATAGAAGTTGATTGGCTCTTTGCTCCCCACCATCATTAATAATTGCCCTACGTTGCTCAAGTCTCTTGCCCCATTTTAGCTGAAAACACCCTATGTCCCAGTAATTAGATAGTATAGGAACTGAGTTTTTAGGATCCTGTGGATGTGACCTGTTTTAGGGTCAGGAAGGAATGTTTCCCTTTGGGGCCAAATTGGCTGAGGCCCGATAGAGACACGGTTAGGTTAAACAGGAATACGATTTAGAAATTTAATACCAGGAACGTGTATGAAAGTTTAGTTTGTCACAACTTGTGTCCAGTGCAGATAAAAGGACAAAAGGGCCAGTGCCCAGAAATAAGAGAGACCTGGGATTTTGTTGGTGGACCTCAGGGCAATGGGAAATGGGGAGGACTGAAATATTCACAGATCAAGGTCCCTCGTTGGTACCTTCTGTCCTCCCCATCAGGGAAGGATGAGAGGATTCAGCAGAGTGGGCTGAATCACAAGAGCAGGCAGAGGAGAGCTATCGGCTATATGATAGCAACCCTGTAAATCCTGCATTGAACCCACTTAAATGGTCAGTAAAGGGAGATGGAGCAGATAACACTAGGGAGGGGGGCTAAGTTTAATAAAACTGTGGCCTGCTGCTTAAACCATCCCTGTGTCTGTCCTCATTCACCTGCATGTCCTGATCAATGAACAGTCCCTGCTGACAAGAGGTTCAAGTCAGGAATAACTATTATGTCACAGGTCAAGTCTATGGTGCACTGGCAGAGTAGTAAGAGCAGAAGGCCAATTTCTATAGTACTGTGTTTCATTAAAACTGTTTTTGCTACAGCGGAAAACTCAACAGCCCTGTATTTGTAACAGAGACAAAATGTTTGGATACTTATTCCAATAAACTACTACACCAGACATTTGTTAAAGAGTCAAAGGCTACAGAATAAATTAAAGAAAACCAGAAAAATTAGCTCGGTATATACTGTATTTGCAAAGCCGGGCAGTTATTTCTCATCACTAACATAAACAATATTCATACACTAACACTTAATAAGGTAAAGGAAAGATAACAGAGCTAGCTTAATCTAGATTTATTTAAATACAGTTCAACTGGAATAACAAAAAATATTTGACCTTAAAGATCAGTTAAGTAGTTGTCCCTAATCTGTGAGAAATCAATGCTAAATTCAACTTTAGAGTAAGCAGGTAGAACTGCCTTAAAGTTAATGAAGTTGGACTTGCTTACACCTTTGCTGACTTTGTCCTTCACTGTCAAAATGTAATGTTCTGCAAATTCTCAGGCTAAATTCAGGAATCATTCTCAGCAATGTTTGTTGTTTTTGACATAGAATTTCACAGTCAATCATTTAGTCAAGGCTTGTTAATTTGAGTACTTTGACCAGATTTTATTATAGCTGGAACACATATCAACATTTATAGTAAGGTTGTCTAAGCATTTCCATTTTGAAGGGCATTTTCTGATGCTTATAACTTTGTCAAAATTTTACCTTTCAGGCTGAATTTTTCCAGATTTAGTCTCTGCCTGAGGGTGACTTTTTTTAAGTTTGAGCAAAACCAATGTAGCCATTTTTGAGTATCAAGAGACTGAGGTATGTCTACACTACGAGAGTAGATCGATTTTACTTAAAGCGAATTTGTGGAACCGATATTACAAAGTCGAACGTGTGTATCCACACTAAAGACAGTAATTCGACTTTGTGAGTCCACACTAATGGGGCAAGCGTCGATATTGGAAGCGGTGCAGTGTGGGCAGCTATCCCACAGTTCCTGCAGTCCCCGCTGCCCATTGGAATTCTGGGTCGAGCCCCCAATGCCTGCTGGGGCAAAAAATGTGTCGAGGGTGGTTTTGGGTAACTGTCATCATTCAACCCTCACTCCCGCCCTCCCTCTGTGAAAGCACCGGCGGGCAATCAGTTCGCGCATTTTTCTGGTGATTGACAGCGCAGACACCACAGCACTGCGAGCATAGAGTCCGCTGTGATCATCGCTGCACTTATGGCCGTTGTCAACACCTCGCACCTTATCATCCACCTTTTTCAGAGGCAGATGCTGAGAAATCGGGCGAGGAGGCTACAGCAGCGCGGTGAGGACATTAAGTCTGAGAGGGGCACAGACCTCTCACAAAGCACGGGACCCCGCACCATGAACATCATGGTGGCAATGGGTCATGTTGATGCTGTGGAATGGCGATTTTGGGCCCAGGAAACAAGCACGGACTGGTGGGACCGCATAGTGCTGCAGGTCTGGGATGAATCACAGTGGCTGCGAAACTTTCGGATGCGTAAGGGAACTTTCCTGGAACTTTGTGAGTTGCTGTCCCCTGCCCTGAAGTGCAAGGACACCCAGATGCGAGCAGCCCTGACTGTCCAGAAGCAAGTGGCCATAGCCCTCTGGAAGCTTGCAACGCCAGACAGCTACCGGTCAGTCGCGAACCAATTTGGAGTGGGCAAATCTACCGTGGGGGTTGCTGTGATGCAAGTAGCCAACGCAATCGTTGAGCTACTGCTCTCAAAGGTAGTGACCCTGGGAAATGTGCAGGTCATCATAGATGGCTTCGCCACGATGGGATTCCCAAACTGCGGTGGGGCTATAGATGGAACTCACATCCCTATCCTGGGACCGGACCACCAGGCCAGCCAGTAGGTTAACCGAAAGGGCTACTTTTCAATGGTGCTGCAAGCACTGGTGGACCATAGGGGACATTTTACCAACATCAACGTTGGATGGCCGGGCAAGGTTCATGACGCTCGTGTTCTCAGGAACTCTGGTCTGTTTAGATGGCTGCAGGAAGGTATTTACTTCCCGGACCACAAAATAACTGTTGGGGATGTGGAGATGCCTATAGTGATCCTCAGGGACCCAGCCTACCCGCTAATGCCCTGGCTCATGAAGCCCTATACAGGCACCCTGGACAGTGAAAAAGAACTCTTCAACTACCGGCTGAGCAAGTGCAGAATGGCGGTGGAATGGGCTTTTAGATGTCTGAAGGGGAGATGGAGAAGCTTACTGACTCGCTCTGATCTCAGCGAAACTAATATCCCCATTGTTATTGCAGCTTGCTGTGTGCTCCACAATCTCTGTGAGAGCAAGGGGGAGATGTTTATGGCGGGGTGGGAGGTTGAGGCAAATCGCCTGGCTGCTGATTACGCCCAGCCAGACAGCCGGGAGATTAGAAGAGCCCAGTGGGACGCGCTGTGCATCTGGGAAGCTTTGAAAGCTAGGTTCCAGAGTGAGCAGGGTAACTTGTGACTATTAAGTTTGTTTAAACAGAAGCTGAACCTGCCTCCGTTTCTTTACCCAGTTAATGTTGACTATCCTCTCCAGTTACCAGCCCCCTTCCCCCCTTCCAACACACCTTTAAAAATAAAATAATGAAACTTTGTTCATTAACACCGTTTTCTTTATTAAGGATTTCATGGTAAAATGTTGAAACTGGAATGCAGACTGTGGTCGGGAGTGGGTGTAGTGATGGAAAGGATGCTTCTAAACTCAAGGAATGACAGGCTCCTGCTCCTAGAGCAATCCGCAGTGGTGGACTGGTTGTTTCAACGGAGCCTGCCACCCCTCCTTTTCGGGGCTTTGTATGTGGGGGCTATGTGACTTTGTGGCGGGGGAGGGCGGTTACAGATCCTCTTCTGCGTGGGTCTGTCATCCAGGCTAAGGACCCCTGCATAAGATCTATAACCGCCCTCCCCCGCCAAACTCACATAGCCCCCCAACACAGAACATGAAAACCACCTCCCAGACTGACCAGGGTGCCTAGTGACTGCAATGTGTGTGTGACCTTCTGCTGAACCTGCCCCCGTGTCTGTACCCTGGTAAAGGTGACTGTCCTCTCCAATTACCACCCCCCTTACCCCTCTTCAAACACACTCTCCTCTAAAAGAACATGACGGAAACAGTAATTGCCAGAAAGGTATTTTTTATTAACAACTACACAAGGGATGAAACTGGGACGGGGGCTTGGGTGAGGTGCTTTTGGAGTGAAGGAAAGGACTTATCAAATCTTTGGGAATGAGAGCCTTCTGCTACTTGAGCAGTCTGCAGGGGTGGAGTGACTGTTTTCACGGCCCCTGACGCCCCTCCTTCTTGGGACTTTGGGTGAGCGGGGGATGGGACTTTGTGGCGGGGGAGGGCGGTTAGAGATAGAATGCAGCGGGGCTCTGTCCTCCTGCCTCCGGTCCTGCAGAACATCTACAAGGTGCCAGAGAGTGTCCGTTTGCTCCCTCATTAGTCCAAGCAGCGTTTGTGTCGCCTGCTGGTCTTCCTGCTGCCACCTGTCCTCCCGTTCGCTGTGTGATCGCTGGTATTGCGACATGTTCTCCCTCCACTGGGTCTGCTGTGCCGCCTTGGCTTGGGAGCAGCCCATAAGTTCTGAGAACATCTCGTCCCGTGTCCTTTTCTTCCATCGCCTGATCTGCGCCAGCCTCTGGGAGGGGGATGCCAGGGTAGCTCGGGAGACACTTGCAGCTGTGGGATGGGAAAAAGGGAGTGAATTCCTCACAAAGATACAGTTTGTGTCAAAGATACAAGAACAATGAATATAGTAAAAAGCAACAGAGGGTCCTGTGGCACCTTTGAGACTAACAGAATTCTGTTAGTCTCAAAGGTGCCACAGGACCCTCCGTTGCTTTTTACAGATTCAGACTAACATGGCTACCCCTCTGATAAATGAATATAGTCTCTCTCTGTGAACAAGACCATGCACAGTACCTATCACATGCGCACTCAGTACAAGGTCGAATTTTCGGCCTTCCCATTGAGTGCCTGGGGTCTTGCTGTACAGATCACACAAGTGGGGCCGGACAACGGAATTCGGCTAGCAGGCGGACATGGTAAGCCGTAGACTTTTGGCTGCTTAAAGCTTAATTTATAGCAGTGCCCTCCTTTCACGTTCCAAGCAATGCTCCTAGCATTGGTCAGTTCCTGCTGCCAGCAATCTGGCCAGCATAAACTCTGCCCCTGTCCCACCCTCCTGTGGGACAGGGGTGGATCTGTCCCCGGGAAAGATCCCTGCATGCTGCCCCTGTCCCGCCTCCACCGCGTGGCTGTAAACCGCCGGTTACAGTTACGTAAAGGAACAGGCAATCAGTCCCAATACTAACATTCCCCTAATTCAAAGCAGGTCACCATGAGTGATATCACTCTGATGAGGATTTCGGAGACAGAGAAAGACCGCATGCTGTGTGAATGCCAGCAAACACCAGGGCCGTATGCTGCCATGCTTTTCAAGGCAATGATCCCGGAGTACTTGCTGCTAGCCTGGCGCGGAAAAGTTTCCTACCATGGAGGACTCAATAAGGCCGCTCTCCCCAGGAACCTGATGCAAAGGCTTTCACAATACCTCCAGGAGAGCTTCGTGGAGATGTCCCAGGAGGATTTCTGCTCTATCCCCGGACATAGTGACAGAATTTTCCAGTAGCTGCACTGGCAAGGACTAAAAACTAAAGCGACTGGGGCAAACTAATCATGAAAAACCCATTGTTAAAATACCATTCCTATTCTGTTCAAAATAAGTGTTTAAAACACTTACCTACTGATCCTTCCCCTGATTCACGGTCCGGGTTACCGCCTTGGGAGGGTTGGTAGTGGATCTCCGTGACGGTGATGAAGAGATTCTGGCTGTCTGGGAAATCAGCGTTGAAAGCGCTGTCGACTGCCTCGTCCTCCTCATCTCCTTCCTCATCTTCCCCGTCCGCGAACATCTCCGAGGAAGCGGCCGTCAACAGTACCCCATCGTCAGAGTCCACGGACAGTGGTGGGGTAGTGGTGGCGGCCGCACCTAAAACGGAATGCAATGACTCGTAGAAATGGCATGGCTGGGGCTGGGATCTGGAGCGTCCGTTTGACTGTTTGGTCTTCTGGTACCCTTGTCTCAGCTCCTTGATTTTCACACGGCACTGCGTTGCATCCCGACTGTATCCTCTCTCTGTCATGGCTTTTGAGATCTTCTCGTAGATCTTCGCATTCCGTTTTTTCGATCGCAGCTCCGAAAGCATGGACTCGTCGCACCACACAGCAATCAGATCCAAGACTTCCCGATCAGTCCATGCTGGGGCCCTCTTTCTATTCTGCGATTGCATGGTCACCTCTGCTGGAGAGCTCTGCATCGTTGCCAGTGCTGCTGAGCTCACCACGATGTCCAAACAGGAAATGGGATTCAAACTGGCCAGACAGGAAAAGGAATTCAAATTTTCCTGGGGCTTTTCCTGTGTGGCTGGTCAGAGTATCTGAGCTCGGACTGCTGTCCAGAGTGTCAACAGAGTGGTGCACTGTGGGATAGCTCCCGGAGCTATTAGCGTCGAATTCCATCCACACCTATCCTAATTCGACATGGCCATGTCGAATTTAGCGCTACTCCCCTCGTCGGGGAGGAGTACAGAAATCGATTTAAAGAGACCTCTATGTTGAAATAAATAGCTTCGTTGTGTGGACGGGTGGAGGGTTAATTCGAGTTAACGCTGCTAAATTCAACATAACCTCCTGGAGTAGACCAGGCCTAAAGGAGGCAGTACACTGTTTCCATTAATTTAAAACAAACAAACAAAGCACCCTTTTTCCTGAACAGTTCCAGTGCCTCAGTGAGAACTGTAGGAACTTGAGATTTGGCACAAACTTGAAATTTGGCACACAGCTAGTGCCTAGGTCAAAAGTGTCTTTGGGTGGCCTGGTGAACGTTCATTTTGATTTGGCAGTCTTATGGCTTTTAAAAGCATACTTTGGACATATACACTTTTTAAAATAGGATTTTCCATCATTCTGTTGGCCCTGCCTATACAAAAGTAAAGCGAGTGAGATTTTCAATCTCAGAAGGTATGTTTGGAATGAAGCACTGTGCTCTCACTATCCATTATGACCAGGCACAGATTAAGAAGGGATGTGATATACAACAGTACAGCCTAGCCACATGGGAAAAATGGTGCTATCTTATGAATCAGATTTTTAGCTTTTCATTTTATAAGGAAAGTCTCTTGCCTTCTGTGCACATGTAATGTAATGTATTTGAAAAATTCTTTGTATTTAAAAGTTTATAAGAGAACTGTACAATTGATGGGGCAATTTGTACTCCCCTTTACACAAGTGTAAATCCACAATCACACTAGGTTTCCAAAAATGTAACAGAAAACAAGATCTGGTCCTTCTACAAAGAACCCTCTTGTGTGTCCAAAAAACAGAAAAATTGATAAACAAAAAAACAAGAAATTGACAAGGTCAATTACCCAGTAGAAGGGCATCTTTAACTAAAGGTCAAACAAAACTGAACTGGAAATCTTAGGCACATACTTGCTGAAGACACGGGGTGAAATCCTGGCCCCACTAAAGTCAATGGCAAAACTACCAATGATTCAAACCAGGCTAGAATGTCATCCATCCACAGAGTTTATGTTCAAGCGCCTTGTATAGAACCCAGGATCACATAACCAAAGAAACAAAAACAAAACAAAACAAAACAAAGAAAGCATTTAAATTTATAATGAAAAAGGGGATAGAACTTATAAAAGAGAAATAATATACCAACAACATCTGGTAGATATTTGGTGATGGAATAATCCTTTAGGAAAAGACTATCATTTAAATATCTCAGAGATTGATCATAGTATCAATGTTTTAAAATTTTCTAATACCCTGAAGAATAAAACCTCACATACTGACATTGGAACTGTGGCATCAGCAGAACATGTGTCCATCTAGCTAACAAAAGCTAGGACCAGGAAATAATTCTGCAGAGTTTCATATGAAAGTAATAGTTTATTTTAGGAAGAGGCCCATTTTAAATATGTAATAAAGACAGAATTCCATGAATACTTTATTTGAAAAGTGTAAGTTGTGTATAAATGAAAGAGATACTTAAGAATCAAGAAGAAGAACAGGAGTACTTGTGGCACCTTAGAGACTAACAAATTTATTAGAGCATAAGCTTTCGTGGACTACAGCCCACTTAAGAATCAAGATGTAAGCTTAAAGTTAAACTTTTACAGTATCTTTAGATTCTCTACCATTTCAAAAAGCCCAAATAAAAATTACCACTTTATAAAACAAATATTTAGGATATGCCAGTAAATCTAGAATTCTTCCAGCAAATCTATTTAAAAAGAGCCATTCTAATAATTATAAATATAATCTTCAAAACAGTGCAGGAGAATTTTTAATTGAAACCAAAAGATTTTCTGCAAAGATTTCAGAATTGCTACACCAAATTGGGTAATTCTTCACACTCAGGAGCAGACCAGGTAAAACTAATTGAGAACATTTCAAAATAGCTGTTGAAACTAAAACTCCTATATTTGGGTGACTACCAAACAGAAACCCTAAACAGAGAAAGAACACAGAAAATTTTAAAGTTCTCTATGGACTTTAAATGGAGGGAAATCCTCAGAATCTACTAACTGTTTTCCAACAGATTATTATAAAATGTTTAGAAGACTTAATATTCACACATGGGAAATCCTTAAAATGAGTCTAAGCAATGGAACGCAGCTCTGAATGCCACATTGCAGTTATACAATTAAGAGCAGCATGTAGAGAGGTACACTGAGAAGCCATTTACAGTGCAGTTTATTCGTCCTACAAAACCCAGAACACCACAGGATATTCTTAAGAGCCATCTTTTGGCACCTTATCTATTTACTTACATGCAAACACATTTTATAGCACCTGGAAAACAATACCTAAACCTGGTGTGACCCTGAAAAGACCTTTGGGAAATTGGCAGTTTATTACATCATTGACACACTATGACTCACCTGTGCATATATTTTACCTGCTTTAACCTCTCAATAACTTTTATTTCCTTTTCTTAGCTAATAAACCGTTAGTTAGTTTACTATAGAATTGGCTACCAGTATTGTCTTTGGTGTAAGATCTAGAGTATCAATTGATGTGGGGTAAGTGACTGGTCTTTTGGGACTGGGAGCAAGCTAAATGCAATGTGATTTTTGGTTTAAGTGACCTTTTATCACGAAGTCCACTTTGTCTGGGTGGCAAGATAGGCTGAAGAGTCTAAGGGAACTGTCTGTGCCTCCTTGGCAAGACTGGTATAGTGAACTCGGAGTTCACATTTGTTACTGGCTTGATGAAATCTAATTATAGAACATACCACCAGCTTGGGGTGTCCGCCAGTCTGTTTCTGCCAGTCTGCTCAGAGGTAGGCACTCACAGTTGTGAGCCACTCCAGACAGTGTGACACCTGGAAAAGGGCATCTATTACACACTTTCTATAGACTCATTTCACTGTTTAATACAAGAGCCAAGATAACTGCAAAGGCTATGGCAAACAGATTTGGTCAGAATACTTCCACCCATGGAAGTACATCAATTCCATAGCAAGTCAAGCCACTGGAAAAATTAAGACCATTCTTAGTCAGTTATTCAGAATATCAACACCAACCAGCAATACTAATGGGTCCTTAAAAAGCATTCAGTCAATTACAAATTATCATGATAGCCCTATAAAATTGTGCTGTATACAGATGACTTCCTTATTTTCATCACATCAACAGAAAAAATAAAAAACCTGAAGCTGATATGGAGTCCAGTAACTTTTGATACCTAATCAGGCAAACCCTTGCAAAGGAACAAAACCTTTGTAAGGATCCTTTGCTAGAGATCTCTGTTCATTATCCTGTTTGGGGCATGGAATATGATCCATGCAGAAAAAAAACTTGGATCTTGCCTCCAAACCTAGTGGGTCTACAGGACCATCCTGTACCTCAGGTCCATTTGAGCTATGCTACCAGGGATTCCCCTGGACACAGCTGCCACAAAGTCCCTGTGGACATCTTCACATAAGATAACACAACCCCATGACCCAACATTTGGGCCTCTGATGTTCATATGAAACTCATGTTTTATTGCATCTTAAACTGAGTTAATTCTACTCGGCTGTAATGTCCCAAATAATTAAAAGTTACATTTACAGTGCAAATGGTAAACTTGACAATGGTTTATTAATACTTGACTTCACACTCACTAGTTTGAGGTTCTTTTAATTTTTTATTTATTTATTTATTTATTACAGGGCTGAAGCTAGTATTCTCTATTTATGTATTTTTTTTATTTAATAAGAATATTTATATCTGATAAGCTCTCAGTTGATCAGTAGTGCTAACCCCCGTACAAATATAAAATGTTTCATATAAATTTATGGTCAATTTGCTTGAATCTGATGCATAGTCAAATGCAGTAAATTACATGTTACATAGGTTTATGACTCACTCTGTGATAAGTGTGTGTTTAAAATGGTTAGATTTGGGGGGGGGAGAGAGGGTCACATGCTGCTCATAAATAATCACTAAATGAAGCTTATGGAATGAGCAGTGAGGATAGATTGTCGGAGTGGAAAATTAGAGGATGGTGGGAGCTGATGATAATGGGTGGAAAGGTGGCTGGTGGGAGCAGATAATGAGATTGGGGGAGGAAAGCAGGGTGTCTTGAGGATTAATTAGTTAATGATTGTAAAGTGCTTTGAACATGAAAAGTGCTTTATAAGGGCTAACTACTATTATTAATCAATTTCAAGTTGGCAATCTATTTTCCTTATAACACTGCATTGAGCAGTTCCCCCCCACCCATATCAGCAGCTATGCCTTTAAGACCACTCAAAGTTGAACATGTCATCAGCTTCTTGAGTGCTATGCAAGACGAAGTCGAAATGTAGAGTATCACTAGAGAACCGAAGGTACTGCAAAGATTCTTTGAAAATAAAAGAACTCAGACAATAATGCTAGCAACTGAGCCATTAAGAAAAATAAGACAGTCCGCAGAGAGCTAGAGGTTATTTCAAAATCTTTGCAAAGTGACCGTCTGGGTAGAGAGGTCTCTGTGCAGACAGGTACAAGAGCAATTTGCAAGAAACAAAGAAGCCAGATCAGTCAGAAAAGACAGCTTTATTCACATCTGTGCTGTTGTGTTACACAACTGGGCAATAGTTACTACAGAGTCAAACATTTTTGTCATAGAGTAATTGCCCAGGTTTTAATTGGGTAAGTGGTTTGCATATACATATTTTAAGATTTGGGGGTTATTGGTTCTCAGTGTTGTAGTTTTACACGTTATAATAATAACCTGCATTTCCCAAATTGTGGCCTATTGACCAATTAGCAGAGCATTTGCTGGAAGCAAGAGCAAATAGCTGGCAAGTTACCTATTGCTAATTCCTGCTCCTTGTTGTCAGCTCCTTTAACAAGTGTCTTAAAAAAAAAAAAAAAAAAAAAAAAAGAGTCTAGACTCTCAGAGAAGCAGTTGGAATAAGAAGGAACCAGATAATCAGTGCATAGCTAATTGCTGCAGCTGGAAGGGGGATGTTGCACAATTGGAAATGGAATCTTAGAATCATAAACTTTAAGGTCAGAAGGGACCATTATGATTGTCTAGTCTGACCTCCTGCACAATGCAGGCCACAGAATCTCACCCACCCACTCCTGTAACAAACCCCTAACCTATGTCTGAGCTATTGAAGTCCTCAAATCATGGTTTAAAGACTTCAAGGTGCAGAGAATCCTCCAGCAAGTGACTCGTGCCCCACGCTGCAGAGGAACGCCAAAAAACCCCAGGGCCTCTGCCAATCTGCCCTGGAGGAAAATTCTTTCCAGACCCCAAATATGGTGATCAGCTACACCCTGAGCATGTGGGCAAGACTCACCAGCCAGACACCCAGGAAAGAATTCTCTGTAGTAACTCAGATCCCACCCCATCTAACATCCCATCACAGGCCATTGGGCATATTTACCGCTAATAGTCAAAGACCAATTAATTGCCAAAATTAGGCTATCCCATCATACCATCCCCTCCATAAACTTATCAAGCTTAATCTTGAAGCCAGATATGTCTTTTGCCCCCACTGCTCCCCTTGGAAGGCTGTTCCAGAACTTCACTCCTCTGATGGTTAGAAACTTCGTCTAATTTCAACTCTAAGCTTCCTGATGGCCAGTTTATATCCATTTGTTCTTGTGTCCACATTGGTTCTGAGCTTAAATAATTCCGCTCCCTCCCTAGTATTTATCCCTCTGATATATTTATAGAGGGCAATCATATCTCCTATCAGCCTTCTTTTGGTTAGGCTAAACAAGCCAAGCTCTGAGTCTCCTTTCATAAGACAGGTTTTCCATTCCTCGGATCATTTAGTAGCCCTTCTCTGTACGTGTTCCAGTTTGAATTCATCCTTCTTAAACATGGGAGACCAGAACTGCACACAGTATTCCAGATGGGGTCTCACCAGTGCCTTGTATAATGGTACTAACACCTCCTTATCTCTACTGGAAATACCTTGCCTGATGCATCCCAAGACCACATTAGCTTTTTTCACAACCATATCACATTGGTGGCTCACAGTCATCTTGTGATCAACTAATACTTCGAGGTCCTTCTTCTCCTCTGTTACTTCCAAGTGATGCGTCCCCAGCTTATAACCAAAATTCTTGTTATTAATCCCTAAATGCATGACCTTGCACTTTTCACTATTAAATTTCATCCTATTACTATTACTCCAGTTTACAAGGTCATCCAGATCTTCCTGTAGGATATCCCAATCCTTCTCTGTATTGGCAATACCTCCCAGCTTTGTCTCATCCACAAACTTTATTAGCACATTCCCACTTTTTGTGCCAAGGTCAGTAATAAAAAGATTAAATAAGATTGGTCCCAAACCAATCCTTGAGGAACTCCACTAGTAACCTCCTTCCAGCCTGACAGTTCATCTTTCAGTGTGACTCATTGTAGTCTCCCCCTTTAACCAGTTTCTTATCTACCTTTCCATTTTCATGTTGATCCCCATCTTTTCTAATTTAGCTAATAATTCCCCATGTGAAATCATAGCAAATGGCTTACTGAAATCGAGGTAAATTAGATCCACTGCGTTTCCTTTGTCTAAAAAAATCTGTTACCTTCTCAAAGAAGGAGATCAGGTTCGTTTGGCACGATCTACATTTTGTAAAACCATGTTGTATTTTGTTCCAATTACCATTGACCTCAATGTTCTTAACTTCTTTCTCCTTCAAAAATTTTTCCAAGACCTTGCATACTACAGATGTCAAACTAACAGGCCTGTAGTTACCCGGATCATGTTTTCCCCCTTTCTTAAAAATAGGAACTGTGTTAGCAATTCTCCAGTCATACGGCATACCCCCTGAGTTTACAGATTCATTTAAAATTCTTGCTAATGGGCTTGCAATTTCGTGTGCCAGTTCCTTTAATATTCTTGGATAAAGATTACCTGGGGCCCCCAATTTAGTCCCATTAAGCTGTTAGAGTTTGGCTTCTACCTCGGACATGGTAATATCTACCTCCATATCCTCATTCCCATTTGTCATCCTACCATTATCCCTAAGCTCCTCATTAAAGACTGAGGCAAAGTATTTGTTTAGACATTGGGCCATGTCTAAACTATCCTTAACCTCCACTCCATCCTCAGTGTTTACCAGTCCCACTTCTTCTTTCTTTGTTTTCTTCTTATTTATATGGCTATAGAACCTTTTACTACTGGTTTTAAGACCTTTGCAAGGTCCAACTCTACATGGCTTTTGGCCTCTCTCACTTTATCCCTACATGTTATGACCTCAATCAGGTAGCTTTCCTTGCTAATCCCTCCCATCTTCCACTCCTTGTAGGCTCTCTGCTTTTTCTTAATCACCTCTCTGAGTTTGCTCATCCAGCTTGGTCTACAACTCCTGCCTATGAATTTTTTCCCCTTTCTTGGGATGCAGGCTTCTGATAGTTTCTGCAACTTTGACTTGAAGTAATTCCAGGCCTCCTCTGCCTTTAGATCCATAAGTTCTTCAGTCCAATCCATTTCCCTAACTAATTTCCTTAACTTTTTAAAGTTAGCCCTTTTAAAATCAAAAACCCTAGTCACAGATCTATTTTTGTTTATCCGTCCATTTAGTTTGAACTGAATTAGCTCATGATCACTTGTTTGAGAGGTGAGTTGATCCACAGGACCATAACTCCATTAATATTTGCATTTGTGCAATGGTGGCTAAAATACTGTTCTTGTTTTTATTATGTTGAGATCTGGGTGTGACATTACATCCCATAGTGCTTTATAGAAATAGGCTTATTCCAGTTATGTCATATTTACACTCATGTTGTATGCTAGATATGACACGTAACATATTTTTGCAAAGGTTATGTTCTTCTGCATGTATTCATCCCATTGGTATGCAAGTATCATTTTTACATCTGAAGTTATGAGTGTTGGCTCGATGCTTGTATTTAAAGTGTTTACTGTAGAAAGCACCTAAGGCAGATTTGGGCGACATAGTGTGAAGGGGTTATTCAAGTAATTGGGAGTACTTTGCTAACAATGAACCTTGATAGACGCAAATTCACATCTGAGCTTTCCTGGGAACATCCTATAGAAAACTGAATCATGCATGGACATGTGACTTCCCCATGAGACTCCAAAACTCCATTTTGTAGCTGGATTCTACACAGGGGGGAAAAGGGTTTCCACCCACAAGAGAGAGACTATATATGCCCCTGGGAAAACCCCTCCATTTTGTCTTCAGCTGGCTCAAGAGAAAGTCTCTCCACCCCAAAGAGATGCCTGAAAGAAACTGGAACAAAGGACATTAACTACAGGAGTGAGAGTGATTGCTGGACCCAGACTAGAAGGAGGCTAGTCTGTCAAAGAAGCTTGTTGGAATATCTCTGAGGGTGAGATTTACCTGCATTTAGTTTCCTACTGTATTAGGCTTAGACTTGCGTGTTTTTGTTTTATTTTGCTTGGTAATTTACTTTGTTCTGTTATTACTTGGAACCACTTAAATCTTACTTTTTGTATTTAATAAAATCACTTTTTACTTATTAATTAACCCAGAGTAAGTATCTCTCTATCAGTGTTATAGAGGGCGAACAATTTATGAGTTTACACTGTATAAGCTTAATACAGGGTAAAATAGATTTATTTGGGGTTTGGACCCCATTGGGAAGTGGGTATCTGAGTGCTAGAGACAAGATCACTTCTTAAGCCGTTTTCAATTTAGCCTGCAGCTTGTGGGGGACGTGGTTCAGACTTGGATCTGTGTTGCAGCAGGCAAGCATGTCTGGCTCAAACAAGGCAAGGAACTGAAGTCCCAAGATGGCATGGAAAATGGGCTCAGAGGTAGTCTCAGCTCATCAGATGGCAGTCCCAAAGGGGTTTCTGTGACCCAACCCATCACACTGGGTATCATTTTTAATGATAAAGATATAGGATATGGCTGCAGTTAATCTATACTTGATGTGTAATATGACAATCTGCCAAAAACAGGCAAAACAGCAACTTGGGAGCATCTTTTCCTTTTATTCTCCTATCTTGCAGGTTTGAAGTAGGTTCTCCATGAGCATGGAGTTTCTGCTCCAATGAGCTGCCTCAGCATGGATTCTGTTGATGATCATAAAACTATTGAATGTTGCTAGACCATGAAAAGAATAAAGTAAATCCTTTTCTTCAGCAAGTCTAAATATTTTTTTCTTTATTTTTTGCTTTTTGTCATTTAAGACAGATCCAGAACTGCTGAACGCTGAAAACGACATTCCTGTGAGTTTAAGGTATGATACTTCTGATGAAAGTTATCATACCTTAATGTTCAGAAAGAACAATGCTTAAATTGGAGCCAGAGTGCTAAATCCTCTGAGCTCAGCCACCAGATCTGAGATAAGCAGTGGAAATAAAGGATTCTCTCAGCTGCAACACATAATTGTTCTTCCAGCTGCCCCAACAGAGATGTGCCAAGGCAAACAGCTCTCCAAAAGGGATATGGCAACCTAAGAACACTTTCCGTTTTCATCCTCCTTTCCTAATATTGGCTGAAATAAGAGCCAGCTCAGACACAAAAGTCTTCCACCCCATGGTAGGGGGGGAAAAAACCAAACCAAACCAAACAAAAAACCAAACAGATGCACATTAGGCTTTGCAATTTGAGAGATCCGTCAGTCAAAACAAGTGAAATGTTCTACACATTTCACAAAAGTACTGCACTATATTTTTGAACACTGATACCTTGATGACCAAACAAGATTTGATCGTGGGTCCAGCAAAGGAGTTACATATTTACCTAAATATGATTTTTTAAAATATTGTGTAAAGTGATGCTATGAAAGAGCCATTCAGATTAACTCATGTAACCCTATTTTTTCAGCAAAAGACAAATGTTTTGTTTCATGGTCTGATCATTATAGCTCAAAGGATCTTCTGTATATACTTGGTTGTGGGGGTGGGAAAGAATGGGAGCCTTTTATGTAAGTAGCAACTGAAATACTGTACCTTGTTAGCCCTGCTAGCTCTTTTATTCCATCTCCTCCTCATTCTTATCCTTCAAATATTTGTAGAGTAACATATCTCCACCCCTAGCTATACTTTTCATCAATATCCAACCAAGCTATATATATTTAGTAGTTTCAATCTTCCCGCACATAAGTCAGTATGAATGATCTATTCCAACCAGGTCATTAATGATACGCTGAAACTTTACACCAGTCCCTGTTGCATTCACTAGACCTCTCCCCCAATTCAATACATTGATTAATCAAAGGGGGATTATGATGATCAACAGTCAGTCCCATTAACAGTCCCTACATCCAAGATAAATTTGAATTAATTGAGTACTGTATAAAATTTCATGCAACACTATCAAATGCTTCCTTTAGATTTATATTTTATAGTGTCTATTGAATATTAACAAACAGTATGACTAAACATAAATGATTACATAACTGATTTTTTAAATGTATACAAGGTATGGATTTAATAAAAATATATTTTTTGTGTGTGTATGTATATATATACACACACACACACACACACAAACAACATACGCACACAGAACCTTATTTAAGGTTGCCTCAGTATGTGCTTCACTGATAATTAAGATTACCTAACACTTCTCATTATAATCCTACTTTCTGATGCTTATAACTTTGCCAGATTTTAACAGTTAAGACTGAAAGTTTCATGCTTGATCTCTGCCTGTACAATTTTAAATGTTTCAGCACAAACAGTTCAGCCTGCTCCCAGAGGTCAGGGGAATATATATATTTTAAAGTCAGAATATTTTTAACGAGTTCTACCACCTATATGATTTGGAATTTGGCTGCCAAATAGTCTCTAGGTCTAAGGTAGGTTTTGGCTCAGCTTCTGAAAATCATCATTTACACAAGTTCAAGAATTCTCTGAATAATCCGGCCTTAGAATGTTCCCAAACCTCACTGAGCGGTCTCAACTAACCAGCCCCTTGCCTGCCAAAATACCCTTTGGCCTAGTGGAAGGTACACTGGGTTGGAGACTAGAGACTTGTCTTCCTCCACTGACTGATGAGAATTGTACACACTTTACAATGTCAGTGCTGGCACAGCAGGAATAGAACACAGGTCTCTCAGATTTGGGTCTACCATATTATACACAACCACGTTGCCTTTCAGAAAAAAAATGGCCAAATCTATGTGCTTAGCTATTCTTTCTGTAACCACAAGACCACACTGCTCTCCCAAAGTCAAGACTAGAAGCCAGGATTTGTGATGTCAGCAATGACCCATGAGGAATACACTGATTTAATCCCTTTTTAATCTTCCTGGCCTCTCAAGGTGAGAGTAATAAAGAGGGGAAAGCATATATCAGATGGTCTGACAATTAGCTAAGCCATTCTACTAGGTACAATACCAAGATCACTATTCTGGTGGCCCAAACGCCTTAATGCTTATGCTACAATGTTTTGAGGCATTCAACCAGGTGACAGAATACAAAGCTGACTGTGGAGACAACTTTCTCTGGGATACCTCTCAGCCTTGAAATTTGCTCCCTCCTTGGTCCAAAATGTCCCTAATTTATTGGTCTAATTTGCTGTAAGCAAATGGGAAGTAAAAGTAAGGCAGTCACTAACGTAATTTGAATTAATTCAGTGTTGCGTAAGTATTGGGTTAACTGAGAAACACAATCTTAAATTATATTCAGCTAGTGAATTAACTTTTACCTAATGGCATTTTATTCGCTTGCCAGCAGAGCCTTTTCTATAAGCCAATTCAATTGAGCCTGAATAATTTTGGAGGGGGCAATGATTAGAGAATACTGTGGTCCTGATCCCTTGAGCTTATCCAGGCACAGATAGACTTCTGTACCTCCAGCATCCTCTAATTCTTGCCCCCATGGTCCTCACATGAGGAAGCTCTGTTGCAGTGACACAGAGATCTGCCTGCCTGGCGTGGCTTGCAGGATCAGGTCCTGGAACTGTCCTACTTAGGATGTTTTTAGGCATTTGTACCAATTTTGCCAATAATTCACATTTCAAAAACAGCACAATAAATTACAGCATTTATATGTATTATAAACAAGTTGTTCATAGTCATATAATAATATATATGTTAAAGCCTAATTAATCTTTTAAGTCAAATGGATTGTTTTTTAAAAATGTTTGCTTTCCTTGTTTGCTATAAATATTCATTTAAATACATAAAATATACTAAGCAGCATTTCATCTGAATCTTATCACACGAAGTTATTGAAGCATAAGGACTATATAAGCAGTGAAGCAGAAGACCATGCTATTACATGGATAAATGCTCTAGAGTTACTGAAGCAACACAAAAACAATCATAGGAACATGGCTTTCTGAAGCCTGCTAAGCAACTCATTTTGGTGAAAAACTATAAATAGGAAGAAGCCATTTGCCAGAAAAGAGCTCTTAATACATACCAGGCTCTGCAGTGCATACTAATACCCTGAAATATTAAAAGCAATGGTTAATTGCTTTTGATAAAATGCAGGTGCTGGAAATTCCAGTTTAGTGGCTATTTGATTAAAACCAATTCTGCTATTCTGATGTCTGAGACAATCACAAGCAACCCAAGAGTTAAAGATAGTTAACTATTGTGTAGGTGCACCTGAATGCTTGTAGAAAACAGTGTTTTTTAGCTGGTCAAACAAAGGGGAAATAATAGTTCCTGACTCATTCTACCAACAAAACCACTGTTACCTGAAGGTGAATTACATATCCAATGGCCTACAAAGCAATCTGGAAAATGAATAATTACTAGACATTATATAACCAAGTATTTTCGGTTCAGCTTCGCTAGTTGATAAACTGGAGTTTTCAGCACCTGCATTTTATCCAAAGCAATTAACAGTTGCTTTTTTTATTTCAGGATATCAGTATGCACCACATAGCCTGGTACAGTAGGTCACTGTTGTATATATTTTACATGTATGGACTATCAATCTGTCAGTTACAGGATGTTGGTCTACCTAAGCTGGAGTTTTTGATTGACTCAAGTTACAATACAATTGATTGCCAATTAACTCAAATTAGCTAATATGCCTGTAACTGCTGGTCTAACCACTCCACAAACCTTTGTTCCAGGACACACTGGAAATATCTTCTCTGCCCAGTAGAGCTTGTCAGAAAAAGCTTTTCAAAATAGTTTTTCCTTAGAATTTTTCAACTTGTAGAATTCTAAACCTTCCATGGGACAATATCACTTCTGATGAAATTTCACCAGAAACCAGGCAGATTTGCTGGTTTCCCCAGCCCACACTTCAGTAGCCCTGGCTTCTGAGTTCACAACTCCTTGGCAGCCAGACTTCCCAGAGTACATCTACACTGCAGCTGGAAGTGAACCAGCCAGCCTGGGTAGATAGACTCATGCTAGCACATTCAAACAGTAGTGCAGACACTGCAATACCAGTAGAGGTTTGAGCTTGCCACCCAAGTCCCCCCTCCCACCTCCTGGGTCCAGCTCAGGTGACCAGCCCGATCCTCTGCCAGCAGGGCCGGTGCAAGGAAGTTTCGCATCCTAGGCGAAACTTCCACCTTGCGCGCCCCCCCACAGCCCTGCGGCAGCTCCCCGCCCCCACGGCAGCTCCCCCGCCGGGAGCCATGCGGCAGCTCCCCACCCCAGCTCACCTCTGCTCCGCCTCCTCCCCAAGCACGCCACCCCCGCTCTAATTCTTCTCCCCTCCCAGGCTTGTGGCACCAAACAGCTGATTGGCGCCGCTAGCCTGGGAGGCAGGAGAAGTGGAGCAGCTGCTGCGCTGGGAGAGGGAGTCTGAGCTGCACATGTCAGCGCGCTGCCGGCTGTAAAAAAAAAAATTGGGGGCACCGCTTTTTGGCACCCCCAAATCTTGGTGCCCTAGGCAACCACCTAGTTTGCCTTAATGGTAGCACCGGCCCTGTCTGCCAGTACCACAAACATCCACACAGTTAATTTTAACATGTTTGCATGAACCCCACTAAAACAAGTCTATCTATCCCACCTGGGAGGCTTGCTTGCAGCTTCAGTGTGGACATACCCCTGGGCTCCTAGTTCCTCAGCATCCTGCCAGGTGACAGTATCAGAGCCGGGGCTCCCAGTCAACCTGGACAGAAGAGTAATTCAATTTTGTGGAAAACTTTGTGATGTTTCAGTTTTGTTCCAAAATGAACTAAACCAAATTTTAAGATCTCAAAGATACTCTGCACCATATAACTACTCTTCACTGCCCAGCTCACCTGAAGAGTTAACCCAGGTGATCAGCATCCAGATCTGAACACCAGGTTAGCCTAGCTCAGGTGTGAGCAGCTATGTTGCAAAGCCACACTTGAGTTACTGGAGCCCAGGTTTTTAAAGTTTTTTAGGCATTAATTCACTCAGCATTGCAAGGCCTAAGTGACGTAGACAGCTAGGTCCCATTTTCCAAAGTAACTTAGACATGTTGTCCCAGATCCTCAAATAGACTTAGATGGTGTGTTCCAGAGTCAGAGCACCCAATTTTTAGGTGCCTAGAAAATCACAGGAAGCAACACTGTGATTCACAAATTCTGAATTAGGTACCTGGAGGGATAGATGCCTTACACTGCAATTCACAAAGCCAACACACTAGGCAGGGAGCGGCCAACCAGAAGGTGTGTTGTAAACCCTGTCCCTCTCATGGAAACAGGCACATAAGTCCAGGCTGCAGGGAGGTGCCTTGCTCTGCTTACAATCCACAAACTGGGGAAGATAGGTGGTTAAACACCTAAGTAGCATGTAGGCCTGAAACTAAAGGGCCGGGGGGCCACTGAGGAGAAGGACTTCCCTTATAACCTTTGGCCTAGTGGGCAGAGCACTCACCCACAATGTGGGAGAGTCCCAATTCAAGTTACCCCTCCCCCTGAAGGAGGGGGGGGATCTAAACCAGAAATGGCCACCTTTCAGGTGAGCCACCCAACCACTAGGCTGTAGATTGATTATAACTCTTTCACTGATCCAATTAATATTTAATTTTTCAATTATTTAATTAAAGTGCAATACCTTCAATAGGAGAGACTGAGGAAGCCCCACATCATACTCTAGTTGTTAGGGCTCTTACCTGAGGTGTAGCCAATCCCAGTTCAAATTCCTACTTCCTCTCAAGAGCAGTGGGGACTTAAACTGGGGCTCTCCCACATCCCAGATGAGTATATAGGCCAGTGTTTCTCACACGGGGGGTCCTGACCCAAAAGAGAGTCACAAGACTATTGTAGGGAGGTCATGAGAGTGGTTACTGCTATCTCGGTGCACAGCTCTGAAGACAATGCCACTGCCAGCAAAAAAAGTTTGAGAACCCCTGATCTAGGCTAAAGCTTATAAGGAAGCTTTCCCCCCTCCACTGCTCCCCCCACCCAGGCTTCCCATTGTTTTGTGTGAACTCACATGATGGGCCCAATCCAATAGGCAACTTTAGAGAATGCCTACTGGATCGGGTCCCCACATGCCTATCTTTCCCAGTTTATGAATCGCTCTGGGGCTTAGGGTGGAGATAAGTGAGGCTGCAGTGCACATACCCAGAGGAAGCAACTTAGGCATCATGTGAGTTTAGGCACCTACAGAAGTAGGTAGTAGCCAAGCAGAAGTTTTGTGGATCACAGTGGTGCCTAAAAATGGGACTAAAGTACCTTCATGGATCCCACCCTTAGGAGACTAAGTTACTTTAGAAAATGGGACTTAGTCATCCAAGTCACCTGGACCTCGCAACACTGAGCACAACAATGCCTACAAAGCTTAAAAAGCTGGACCTGGGCCCAGACCCACACTGGTGCTGCACTCACCTGTCCACGTCACTAGGACTTCTGGGGTCATATCCCATGAATCATAGCACTGCAGTAAAGCTGAGCTGCTGTATGATTCTTTCCCAATCGTGGTAAAACTTGTCCCTCCTGGGCCAATGGGGGAATTGTGGGAAGGCAGTGGAGGACTATCAGCACTCAGGTGGCTTAGCCTACATCCACAATACATGGGGGAGGGGGAAGAGGGTTACCAACCCAAGTGAAAGTCTTATTCAGGCTTTAGCCTATATCTCAGAATGAGCTAGCTAGTCTGGTGTAAAGCACCACCACAATCAGGCAAGATAACTGTATGTGTGAATAGGAGCTGGCTTAGGGCAACACCTGAGTAAGGGCCAAGTTAACAAGCCCAGTGCTATGTCTATATTAGACTTTTTTTTACCTAGCGTTAATGAATTGGAAGTTTACTAGAGATACTTAACCTGTTTATAAAAGCTATTGTGGAACACATTTGTTCCCAGCTGCAAGTGGTTTTTGTTTTTTTCCATTACGCTAGGCTGATCAGTGGGACAAAGAACAAACATTTGCAGCATTGATCAAATGGGCAAAAGTACCAACAAACATCTGGGGATGTGATAAGACTGGCATTTACAACTGCGTTAATTAGCTTAAATTAATTGTCAGTCAAAGAACTCAAGTCATAACAGAACCAAAATCTAATTTAGACAAGAACCAGTGTTAAGGACTTTTTTTTTTCCTTCCAGACTTTATTTATTCACTTGACCTTAACAAATTCAACCTATTAATATCTGCATGTAAAAGGACCCTTTAAAGGAGTAATCTCTCTTTACGATAAGCCACTCCAAAATACAAAAATGTGGAGTGCAATCACGATGCTATCCAATATATATGTATAGTATAATTCAATCAAGGAAGAGTTAGAGACCATTTTTCTAACCTTTCCTCCAAACACCACATTGAACTGCGTCTCATTAGGGGCAACTGACCTGTAGTAATTCATTTTCATAATCATCAAAAAACCCAAACCCAACCCAGACATTTTTGCATTTTAGGACAACAGCTAAGCATCTGCAACCACAAAAATATCTACTACTTCCCACACTGTAACTTAAAAGAGCCAAACCAACTGAAATAAAATATGGCAAAAAGAAATCTGCTCCAGGGTTGAGATCTTGTATGTCAGGTTTTGCCTAGAGCAAATTTTCACAGCTGAGTGATAAACCCTTCAAAAAAAGAGGGCTTACAGTGGAAATGCTGACAGAATTTTAACTAGCGCAGCATGAACGTGCCGCTATAATAACCTACTTTTTTTGATTGCATATATTTTTAATGATTATTTTTTCTGCATGCCAATCTAACCTGAGGTACTAAAATAGTTAGAAAAAAAAAGTGTTATCTAGGATGTTGCTGTCCTCTAGTGGCTACAGAGAATTAGTACAGTAATTATATACTGTATTTGCTCGTAAAGGTTTTTCACCCAGATTCCAATGACCAATTGTGTATGGTTGGACTACTGCAAAAATTTCTAAGCCTAAAATCTGAATGAGTTTCTTAAATGATGGGTTTGAATAAACAAAGGATGAATGCTTCAGTATGCAAACTTAACAGAAATTATCACTACATTATGTTGTGTGACTATATATTGACTCTATTCCAGCGAACCTGTAATATAGTCTATAGATTTAAAAAAAAAAAAAAAAAAAAAAACAGCAGCTCCTCAGAGATATCTAACTATCATTCTCTCTGCAGAGTTATTTCCATTACAAAGGCTGCAAGGTTAGATTTGATTTGCAGCCTGAATTGCAGTGATAGAAAATCATTTGGAATTGATTGCTACAAAAGGCTGAACAACTCCATATGGTCTGAGGTTTGATTTGATTGTAAAAATAAAAAAAATTCACAAGTGCTATAGTACTGGTTAGATATGTACAGATTTGTGAAACTCAAGTGAGAAAAAAATCAAATCATGAAAATATGTAATTTATAGAATTTTACAAAGGGCAAGAAATGACAGGATAAATTGGTAACTACTATATTTGTATTAATGGAAATTATAAGACAATTAATGGCCATAATTTACAAAGAAGAGGAAATAATGGTTACACTCTGATCATGCAAATCCAGTTATGTGCGTGTGTTTGCAGCATGGGAGGCATTGATAAGGCCCTCAGAATCAAATATGTTAATAAAAGGTTTCTATATATTTGTGATAAAAGATAAATAAGTGCTGAACACATAGTGACATTTAATACCTAGTGATGTATCTAATACAGAGACTAAAAGATTTTAAAAAAAAATATGCAGAATTTTTAATGAAAAACCATGATCCAGCCACAGGGTTTCTTAAAAAAAAAAAAAAAAAAACTACATATAAAAAAAGTTCCCAAAGTCTATATATTAAGCTGTTTGAGTGATCTTACCCTCTACCTTTCCATACTTTCCACTGTTTCTGGGGGGGAAAGAGGGGTGTTTTTAAGTTTCATTTATTTACTCAAATTTAACATTTTACTTAGGATCTGTCAATAATGGAAAAAAGTTTACAAATTTACTAGATTAATGTACTTACTTTGATGAAAAACCCTAATGCAGACACACTGCTGCGTCAAATCTAGTTTAGATTGTAATTTAATCTGGTTAATTACCATAGGAAACCACACCACTGTGAGCCCTGCTTTACATCAGTATGGGGCATCTATATTAGGAATTTGCAATACCATGACAACAACGGTACAAGCACTGCTAATGTAGATAGATACTAGCTTTCTAGTTTTTTAAAGGTGTTTAACAAATATTCTTTAAGGGTTAGAGGGTTTCCCCTTTAAATTACTGCTAATTCTTCAATCTTTATTTCATTGAACTGGAGATGTCTCCAACACATGATCATTTAAGCAAAGTACCAAGTTTCCATAGTGTTCTCTGATAGGATAAGCTTCTTAGGTACAATCACTCTCTCTAAAAAGCCCCAACCTTACAGTTTTTACACGTGAGCTTAGTGCCGAGACCTGTCCAAAGGAAAAACAATCTTCTGCCCATAGGCAACTTTTCATATCTTGTGTCTCCAGCAATAGGTGGACCCAGGTGCAGTATGGTGCATCCAGGGGCATAGCTAAAATCAAAGAGTCAGGGATGTGCAAGGACCCTTTGTTTCAATGCTTTTACAAGTGAAGATAAAGAGCTTCTTTCTTCCTCTGCCTTTAGTGACTTTTCGTGTCGGTGCAGCATTTGGCACAATGGGGCCTTGATCAGGGACACTAGGCTCTACTGTAATCACTCAAATACTATCAACGTGCTTCAGCCCTGAGGCACATACAGGAACTGATGGGGTATGTGTATTTCTCTTTTCTGCTCACTCCTATCTAAAAGAGAAAAAGTAGTAATGATGGCTACCGCCTCCCACTATTTTCAATTAGACTGAAGCCAGACAGCCAACTCAGGCAGACAAAATGGCCACCTCCTGGACGCTATGTTTAATGGGTTGGAGAGAAAACCATGAGGAGACAGAAGTATGTGGGAAGTGATTTCCCCTTGAAGAAGAAAAGGAGATATGGCTGATGGAGGTGCAGGGGGCACACTGAAGAGGAATGAGAGAAAATTGAGAGGTGCAAGGGAATAGGTGGCAGCAAAGGGAACATTACTGTGAAGGGGAAAACAGGAAAAATGTGAAGGCAGGTGGGCTGGGGATAGGAAACTATGGAAAAATGTGAGTGAAGGAGGAGAGAGATGGGCAGTAAAGGAGACAGGCTAGCAATGATCACTCCAGGCGGTGTCAGAAATAAATCAATGGGAACACCGCATGTCTGACTGATGAAAGAGTGATATAAGGAAGCATGCTCTTATCTAAAAATACTATTTATTAGATTTAAGCACACATGGACATAAGCAATAGATTTAGAACATCCCAAATAATTATCTAAAATCTGAGATAGTGTTGTGTAATTAGGAGCAGATCAGCAATGGCCGGTTGCTTCCCCACTGGGGATTATGGTGTCAGGAAAAAGTCTCTCAGGATAGCTTCAGAGAACTGCTCTATTAGCTAGCCTTTTTAGAACCATTTTTTACAAAACACATAGCTCATAGTGACTCCTACTGGGTCATCACCTCTAACTTCAATCAACTACTTATCAACAAAACAATCCTAACAATCTTGGCCATAATAAGCTTCTATATCAAAGGTGCCCAAACTCAAGGTCTCCATCCATTTATTTTCTTTCAATCTCATAATTTGTTGACTCTTTTCTCCCCTCCTCTCATTCTGATTAACAGAAAGTGCAAGCCTGCAGCTAGTATTTGACCTTGCCTCCAAAAGCCCTGCTTGTCCAAATTAACCCTTAACTATGTGGTGTTGTATTTTATTAATTTGTAGTGGCTGATTGCACACAATTAGCTTGATCAAACTCTGGGGTAACATACCCCTCAATTCCACAGTAACGGGGAGGAGAGGTTAAGATTAGGTAAGGGAAGGTCCCCTTTAAGCAGCCAGTAGGGAGGCCTGCTCTTTTGCATGTTTATTTTAGATTGAATTTTGATCCTGAAATTCTCACTGTTTGGAGAAAGGCAGCTTCCCTTTACAGGCTCAAAAAACAAGCAAACAAACAGAAGGCAAATTTAAAATAATATACATGTATTCATTTAAATCTGTTAATTTTTAAGACAAGCCTGGCATTTTGTAGGGCCTCACCTATTTTTTTTTTTTTTAATAATGAGGAAGAGCAGTTTCTTATTTAATAAAATTGGTATACCTTAGCAGAATAATTACTGGAGTTGTCATTTAAGAGACAGCCCCGGGATAGCAAACTGCTTAAATCCATGTGTAACTGTGTATATGAATAGTTCCACTGAAGTCAGTGGAAATACATTTTTAGAATTACACACATGCTTAACTGCTTTGCTGGACTGGGGGTCTTAGAGCATCCCCACCTTCAGAGATATGTTTTGGAAAAATAAAATAATTGAACCACATTACTTTCAGCAAAATACTCTCCAAAGCTAATCTCCAAAAATATTTTACACTCAACACCATCTATTAGTTCCGTACACTGAAAATGTAATACTTCATACAGAACTATTTCAAAGCTGTATTTGTCAACATGCTCTCTGGGGAGCCAGTATAGACATGCTGCAGAAACCCCAATAGTCCACCCCAATAGTCACTTGTAAATGCACTAAAGAAAGACTTGTATCATTTTTAAGAGGCAGAAAAATGTCACTCTCACTGTTACACACACACACACCAAATGATCCATGTGCATTCCCCTTTTAAGGGGGACAGATTTCATGCCCATCAAAGCACTTCACTGTTCAAATTATTCATGTTCCTTTTTAAGGAGCACATTTATTCTGAAAGAACTGTAGTGCTCAAATGATCCATGAAGTCTTTAGGAAGACACTATTTATTCCTTAGGACCACCTTGCAGCTTAAATCAGCTATGCCAACCTCTGAAGAGGTTCATCTTGAGGCATTTCTGTACTCAAATGGTGATTCACATTCCCAAGTAATTATGGAATAGAATGAGAATTTTTTTATAGCAGCTTTTATATTCAAGGTAGCCCAAAGCATTTTACAGTAAAATCCTACTAATGCTCTGTGGGCAAATGTGGTAGCCATCATGTGTTCAGCAAGATCTTTCCTACGGCTTTGGACTCAGAACTGGTTATTACTGAGAGAAAAAGTTGACAAGAATACTCCTACTCTTTCTGAAAACTGCTATGGAAAAGTTACTATTTCCCTGTAGTTTTTTAAAAGAAATCAATTAGTGTTTATTATCCCCCCACCGATCTAGTCCTCTGGTCTCAGGATGTCTCTGAATGGTTTCCAGGTGCTGGGAGGAACACACTCCCCTCCATTAAACTGACATCTCTTAAACAAGCACTCAAGAGACTTGGCAATGGTTGCTTAACAGAGAGGGCTTGCTAATAAAGGAGGAGCAACAGCCTACTGAGTATCTTTGCTGCAGCCTCTCCGAACTAGAGGTTGCTTAACAAGAGCAGTCTTGCACAGATTTCTCAGTACTCTTTTTGGTTCCACGATGGATTAGGAAAAGAGTGAAAAGGGTTATACATCTGGCAAGGATTACATTTAGGCTTCAGTTAATTTAAATTTAGGCCCTCTCCAGTATAGGACTCTGACTAGGGATGACTTTACCATTAATGATCTTATTAGGGTCAGAACACAGGCTTTGTTTTTGGCTAAAATTGAAAATAAGCATGAGCAGTAACATTTCTGAAAGCATCTACTACTTCAAATACAAATGTTTCAAGTTCGCCATTATTTCATTTATTTATTATGCATCCCCTATGCAAGCAGTTGTAAACATGGGACCCTCTACTTTGAGAGATTTGGTTTTGAGAAGGCACCATACGGTATAGTTAAAGTGATTTGTAACCATCCTTTCCATGGCAGGCCTGATCTGCTACAGGCAGCCTTGACATCACGAGTCCAGAGAGTCTTCATTAAAGTATGTCTCCCACCCAGCTATGAGACTGGATAATGTGGATGTTTGTTAATTTATAAACATTGATATAACATTTCTTGTAAAAATGAGAGACATTAGTATGTCATGCTAATGCACCATCACAGAATGCGAAAGCCACGCAGGTATGTTTTAAAACACGGGATCGCTATTGCCCTTGCTTAGACTAAAAGCCTAATTCTGAGAAGAGGGAAGTCTCTGAGATTCATAAGAAATTGATTTGTGGAGATGGATGATAGTGCCTTGCAGGAACATCTTGATCTCAAAAATAATGATAAAATTGTGAGTTACAGCTCTATAATATGGACAGAGAACATACATGCACGAGTGGTATCAAATCTAGATAGTGGTGGGTAGAAGGCTAAGTACACATTTTTATGTTGTACTGTATATTGTAATTATTCTATTTTTAAGAAAGAAATTGTCAAATACATTTTTTGAAATCTGACATTGATGGGGACCATGTTCAAAATCTGGAATTTTAATTTGTTTCATTTATCAATATATTTAATATGTTTCATTTATCAAGTAGTTTGTTTTAGATTGGGCTGGACAATATATTGAAACTGATTTCAGAGTAGCAGCCGTGTTAGTCTGTATCCGCAAAAAGAAGAATAGGAGTACTTGTGGCACCTTAGAGACTAACACATTTATTAGAGCATAAGCTTTCGTGGACTACAGCCCACTTCTTCGGATGCATATAGAATGGAACATATATTGAGGAGATATATATACACACATACAGAGAGCATAAACAGGTGGGAGTTGTCTTACCAACTCTGAGAGGCCAATTAATTAAGAGAAAAAAAACTTTTGAAGTGATAATCAAGCTAGCCCAGTACAGACAGTTTGATAAGAAGTGTGAGAATACTTACAAGGGGAGATAGATTCAATGTTTGTAATGGCTCAGCCATTCCCAGTCCTTATTCAAACCGGAGTTGATTGTGTCTAGTTTGCATATCAATTCTAGCTCAGCAGTCTCTCTTTGGAGTCTGTTTTTGAAGTTTTTCTGTTGTAATATAGCCACCCGCAGGTCTGTCACTGAATGACCAGACAGGTTAAAGTGTTCTCCCACTGGTTTTTGAGTATTTTGATTCCTGATGTCAGATTTGTGTCCATTAATTCTTTTGCGTAGAGACTGTCCGGTTTGGCCAATGTACATGGCAGAGGGGCATTGCTGGCTCATGATGGCATATATCACATTGGTAGATGTGCAGGTGAACGAGCCCCTGATGGTATGGCTGATGTGATTAGGTCCTATGATGATGTCACTTAGTGCACGTCTTTAATTAAAATAGACGTCAAACCCAATCCCAGCCTCTACCAGCTAGTCAATTTAAAGAGTTTTAGATTAGATGGCCAGTTCCTCCCAAACAGGTCTTAACTTTCTATCTGGCAACTCCAATAAGGATCCCTAAGGAGATACACCTGTGTGACAGAATCAAAAGGTCCCACAAAGGCTAAACAAGGAAATAGAATTTACTTACCAAAAGGTAGCAGATGTTGGTCTGTTGGGAAGTCAACTGCAGGGCTGCTAGCAGCAGAGGGGATGCCATAAGCATTGTTACAACTATACAACTTAGCAGCTTTGATTTTTCTTTTAAGTGAAATATTCCTGCTGCTCTTGCTTATCAGAATATGGGGGGAGGGGGGAAAAGGGAAGCAAACAGTCTACCTTGCTCCACTTTACCAAAATAATACTTTCTTTTTTTATTATTATTTTTAAGAGAGAGACCCTCATTTACAAGGAAGCCATTACCTTTTGAGGAAAAAATAGCAAAGCTGGTGGATAACTGCACCCAGAGGCAGCCAAGTGTAAAAGGAGAGAGGCTGATTGAGTATTCCTATTTTTAAAGGGCAAGTTAACATTTCCTGCTGCACATGCCCAGTTGGGTCTGCCATTGTTTCTAAAGGGCTATAGGCAGATATATAGTAAAAGTAAAACTTTCCACCTATAAAGGGATTTTCATCTTAGAATCTCAAAGCACTTTCCTAAAGGCAATAGCTGTTGCTATCTCTGTTTTACAGACGGGAAAAGCGAGACTCAAAGGTTTATTGATTTGCCCACGTTCATCCAGTGATGGTGTCAGGAATAGATCTGCTTGCTTCTTTTTTCTTTACAATAGTGACTTCTGCCTTTGTTTAAAATGGAAGCCAGCTAAAAGGGACCCTTCTGGAGACCTGCAGGATTTTCATAAGGGGCAATTAGACCAATATAAAATAGACAAAAATGCTACATTGAGAGCCTTTCAGGTGAATGAAGCTGGGAGGTCTGTATTTGTGCAGATGTTCAAAGAGTCTATAGACTGTAACGCTATTTCATTTTGGGGTTTCTGTTTGTTTTTGAGCCTTGCATCTCATGTTTCCAGCACAATTTAGCAGTTTGTGGGATAAGAATAATTACATCCCATACTCTCTCGGGGGCTTTTTTCATATAACTAATAGATTATGAACCAGCATATCCCATAAAATCAATAACATGATATAGTCCCTTATTTAGGACAGTAACACTTGTTCCTACTGCACAATGAATGTATTGGCTATTAAATATTGTGGTTAAAAAGTATCATCCCCAAAATGGTGTTTAAGCCCATTTAAATGATTCTAAGAGGAACAGAAACCAAACATTTATGTTGCAAAGGGTTGCAAAACAATTTTCCATTCTATAGTTACAGTTTTAAAGCCCCAGGCGGAATGGATTGTAGGAATGGGAGAGAAAGCTGTCTAAAAGTAAAGATGGATGTTAAACTGATGTTTTAACTTTTCACCTTGGATTCTGGAAGTAGGGAGAATAAAATTAATTTACTCCTTGATTAAATAGTTATTCCTCTGCTCCCTGTCGCCCAATTGCCTCCTCCAGTTATAAGCCTAAGCATATTGTGCCCATTGTTTACATGAGAACAGAATGTGGATGAATGTTAGTGTAAGTGAGAGAACCAATTTAAGCCTCTCTTGCTTAAATTCCTAGTCATTGCATTGTACTTTGTATCCTGGGGCAGAATTTGGCTCTAAGCCTAGGAAAAAAGGCTACCGTGTATTGCCAGTCAAGGTTACTCTGCTCTCTAGCCCATCCCAACTGAGTCAGGGAATAGCAGAGCAAAGCTGAAGACAGTTTGTAACACCAGCCTACAAGGGGTAAGCATAGGTAGTGTTCAGCATAGCGGTCGCTGTTCTCAAGCATATAAACACAATTCAGAGCAAGCTGAAGGTAGTGCACCAAGTGAAAGTGAGTGAAAATTTAAAAACCGAAAAGATTGGTAGTAGGCTGCCATAAGTTTTGCTTTAAGGAGAATACATCCTGAAAATCCAACACTTAGCAGCTAGTGAATAATCAGTCCATGTTAATATTCCAGGCTGTTATACAATGTATAACAATAGTACCTGGTCACACACAATCATTGTCTTCCTCTTATGCTATTTCCTACTACCTCCCTGCGGCATTGCCTAATCTTACAGTTCTCTTAATTTAGACCGAATCTTGCAAACATTTAAGCATGTGAGTAACTTTACTTTAGGTATGTGTGCACTGCATTGAACTCAGCAGGACTAAACACAGGTGTAATGCTACTGACACACAGCTGCTGGATCAAGGCTTAGAGTGTCAACTAGCCTAGGTAGTACTCCATCTGTCTTTGTTCTGAAAAGTGTGCATGTGTGGAGCTATAAATAATAATTACCTAGGTTTACGATGTGCAATGCCTACATTACTATAAATACTGAGGTCAAGTTATCTAAGGAAAGTGGCAGAGTCACACCGTGAGGATGTGTATTTTTTCTTTAAAACTATAGCAGGAAGCCAATCAGGAGAGGTCTTTTGTGCCCACTCGAGCAGGACAGAAACTGGCATTCCCATTCTGGGGAAAAGTCCTACATTTATTTTTTTAAAATGTTCTGCAACAAAATTTAAACATTTGCAACTGAATTGGAATTTCAAATGTTTCATTTAAATCTTTTTGAAATGGTTCCGGGCTCCCTGAGTGACCCAGAAACCTGGGAGACCACAAGGCTGGGAGCCACGAAGCCTGGAAGTTTGGGCTCCTAAGGTATGTCTACACTGCAATTAGACTCCCACAACTGGCCCGTGCAGTTAACTCAGGCTTATGGAGCTTGGACTGAGGGGCTGTATAATTGTAGTGTAGCTGTTCGGGTTCAGGCTGCAGCCCAAGTGCTGGCACCCTCCCACCTCACAGGGAGCTAGAGCTAAGCCTGAAAGCCTACGGTTCAGTTCAACAGCCCCTTAGCCTGAGCCCCACCAGCCCAGGTCAACTGCATTTACCAGCCGGGGAGTGTTTAACTGCAGTGTAAATATATCCCCCTGAGACCTGCCAGGCAGTCTGCCAAGGAACAGGGACACCACAGCAGTTTCCTGATGGACAATGGAAATTTTTCAAAAGAATTTTCCATCAGAAGATCATTGTGGTGAAAACTTCCTACAGGCTCCATTGATCACAACTTCTAAGGCAAAATTAGCGGACTATTCTATCCCTCTGATGTACTTACATGCCCCGCCCCTCATTATCACATCACCCCATTAGTAGGGAAGCATTGTTAAGCCCATGTCACAGATGGGAACTGAAGGAGTGAGAGACTGGTCAGCCCAAGGAAGTCTGTGGTAGAGAAGGAACTCTGCCTGATTCAGAGCAAGGAGTTGAACTTCAATCTTCTACAAGTATCAGGGGGTAGCCGTGTTAGTCTGTATCTACAAAAACAACAAAGAGTCTGGTGGCACCTTAAAGACTAACAGATTTATTTGGGCATAAGCTTTCGTGAGTAAAAACCTCACTTCTTCGGATGCATAGAGTGAAAGCTACAGATGCAGGCATTATATACAGACACATGGAGAGCAGGGAGTTACTTCACAAGTGGCGAACCAGTGTTGACAAGGCCAATTCAATCAGGGTGGATGTAGTCCACTCCCAATAATAGATGAGGAGGTGTCAATTCCAGGAGAGGAAAAGCTGCTTCTGTAGTGAGCCAGCCACTCCCAATCCCTATTCAAGCCCAGATTAATGGTGTTGAATTTGCAAATGAATTTTAGTTCTGCTGTTTCTCTTTGAAGTCTGTTTCTGAAGTTTTTTTGTTCAATGACAGTGACTTTTAAATCTGTGATAGAATGACCAGGAAGATTGAAGTGTTCACTTACTGGCTTGTGTATGTTGCCATTCCTGATGTCCGATTTGTGTCCATTTATTCTTTTGCGGAGGGACTGTCCGGTTTGGCCAATGTACATGGCAGAGGGGCATTGCTGGCACATGATGGCATATATGGCACATGATGGCAACAATGGAATGATCTGTAGTTTTGTGGAAAAACAACTAGCACAAACACCACAGTTCTTGCTGTCGTATTTGTAAACAAACAGAATAAATCAAAGTTTCAAGACAATTGTTTCACTCTATAGGACATGTTTATTTTATTGCACACTTTTTAAACATATAGTCTGTAATTAAACTTGGCACATAAAACTAAAATTCACTGAATCTGCTCACTATACAAGTATGAAAATAAATCTCTATTTTAAATACTTAACTTTATATTCCATTAGAAGTTTGCACAGCATGGGTTTATACAAATGTTATTTGTTAGCTGATCATTTAACTACTAACTTCACATATATGCAGCTAGTGGGAAGTTAATTATCTCTCTCTCTCTAAGGGCTGAAAATGTGAGTGACAGAGCACTCTTTACCACTTTCTGTGGCACAAATTGAACCTAAAATACAAGTGGTTTGGGTTTAAAAAAAGAAAAAGAAAAAAGAAAAGAAATGCCAGATAATAGTGAAACAAAACAAAAAACCTTCAGGCTATGATGTCAGATCTAAGCCAAGCAGCATTATGCCTGTCCCTGCTTGGATAGGATATCTTTACTCAAATACCTTGTGCTGCAGGAAGTGATGTTGATAGTTTCCTCTAACTACTAATCTATCACCTACTGTATCAACCCCTTGGGACATGGTGGTAGGGGACATTGAAATTGCAGGAGAAATGTAAAATGAGATCTTAATCACTAGTGATGATCATAAATACCATGGACTGTTGTTTTTTGTCAGAATAATTAACTCTGTTGTCCTCATCAAATTCCAATGGGGATAAATACATTGTGCCTACCACAACATCCATCTGATATCTGTCAGCATTGGTAGTCTTCACTTCCTGTACTACAATGTATAATATTGCTATGAGTGTTAAACAGGAACCACGTTTAACCCCAGAGGTAGCTACACTTCAGAATATAGGCTGCATAGCCCTAGCCCCAGCCTCTCAAAAAGCTTTGTACAAGGATCTCCTTGTGAACAGACTCTATGCTGGCACAGAACCCCACTGATGGAGTTCTCTGCATGGGTTCAAGGGTCTGTCCACATGATGCTCTTTGCAGGATTGCAACATTAGTTTTGTAATGTGGTTTGGGATCTTTTGGGATAAAGTGTTCTCTATGATCAACAGTATTTGCTAAAATAAGAGGGAATTGTTCAATGAATATGAGAGAAGATATGTTTTAAACATGGTTTCAAGCAGTTGGATCATAACTATGCTCTTGAGTAGGGGAAATAATACAGCAAATTTTAATAAGCAATTAAATAGTGCTAAATAGATGAGAGACCCCCTAGAAAAAAAATCATTTGATCACCTGGATGTTTAAAAGCGTCCCACAAAAATTATTGCCTCAAAATATGTTTAACGTGTGACCATTAAAAAGGCAAAGACAATGAAGGACGAAAATAATACTTGTGTGTCAAGTGCATAAAAAAAATCTTATTTACAGATTCTGTTGGAAAAAAACATGAAAAGACGTTCCTTTAAAAATAAATATAGTTATTAAGATAACATCACCACTAACTAACAAAACAACTTTTGTGCAATAAATGAACAGTTTTAAGTATTGAACAAAACCATAGAGGAACACAAATACACAATAGTGCAGACATGCCAGAACATAAATCTGCTGTTTGCTGCCATATGTTTTAGGCAGTAGGCAAGACAACTTTTCAAAGCAAAACAAAAGAAGGACCTTATATAAACACTAGCTTTGTTTTTGTTTTTAAAGGCAGATATTTTAGCTTCTAAAATTAATCATTTCATTCCAAGCCCTCTTATTTTACCATGAATGCCATCTCATATTATGCCAATTGTCAGACTTGATAGGGGCGATCATTGCAGGATTTCTAAATAAGGCCTTGATCCTGCAAAGTGATTCATGGGAGCAGACTTCTACGCCTGTGCACAGCCCTCACTGAAGTCAACGGAGCTCTGTATAGGAGCAGTCTCTGAGTATGCATCATATCGCGGGAGAGGGCCTGAATCCATGTGTTTCTAATAAATTGTGCATATATTATAATCAGTATATATATATTTAGGCCCAAATCCTACAATTGGTTACAGTAGCACAGATCCTTATGCTTGTGTGGAGACTCACTGAGTCAGCAGGATCCCATCAGGGCTTAAAAAAACTGCTCTTGTGAATCTAATTGCAAAAGGGGCTTATAAAATGTAACTATGACAAGAGCTCTTCACACTGCTATGGCCAGTGAGCAAAATTCTGTCCAGAGCTGCACTCTCCGCAACTCCATTGCCTATAATGAGAACAGAATTTGGCCCAGTGACAGAGGATTTTCATTTCAAAGCCCTTTTTCTAAGAATTTATAAAAGTTGACCATAAAACACATTCCAGGATGAAACCTGGCTGATACTATTTTGACCATTACACTTTTTTTATTTTTAAAACAATTGTTTCAAGGTGGGTTTGCTTAGCTATAGCTCACACACATGCAAAACAAAAGTCACATTGTTTAAAAAAAAATAGATTCCATTTATAAATTTTGGCAAAATCCCTAGACACACACATCTGGTCATTAAAATCAACAAGAACTGCCCAAGCCACCAGTCCCACAGAGAGAACTAGATGGTCAGGCTACTGACATTACTGACTTCAGCTGTACTCTGTACAGGCACAGGACTCCACTTGCATGGTTTTCTTTCCAGAATTAGGGCATATCATATTAAATAAATTTGGAAAAGCATTTACTGCACATGCACACAAACTACTTTCCATATGGAGTTTGGACCTGTTTTTTTAAAAAGGGTACATCCCACAAATGCCTGTTTACAGGACCCAGATCTACAACAACGCCAAGAAGAAAATGTCCATCTATTGGGTATGTAATGTCCTACTTTAAAACTGCCAAAATATTGTATATTCTGTACTTAATTGTACACCCCCAGGTTATTAAATCAGTAACACATTGGAATTTTAGATCTCAATAAAGAATCAATAAAATATACAAACTACATTTAAATAATATTAAGATAGTGAGTCATACTAATAAGAAAACCTAATAAATTCAAAAGTTCGATGTGACTTGGTCTGTTCCTGCTATCTTCGGGGAGAAAATATTAACCATCTGCCAGCCTTAGATTCCTAGCTCTGAGGCCCTGTCTTATATTTCTGTACATCTAAATATCTCACTGAGGTCAATAGCATTCTTGGGTGCACACCAAGTGTCCCCTCCAGGGTTGTGCTGAACACCTTTAGCTTTCAAGCTCAGCATCTTCCAAAATTGGGCCCAACAGACAGAAAGGAGCCTCAGCTCAGGTTGAGTTACAGTCATATGGATCCATATTATTTCCCACAGATGTGTGGAAAAGGCTTCACAGGATTGGGCCCTTAATAGTAAATTGTAACTATTTAATATAGATAAAGACAGCTTCACTGCTGATGGGACTTCTCTTTTGAATACTAGCATGACACAATTTCATTACTTTTAAATGTTCCTGCAGAATTTTCAAGGATAGCTTCTATTTCTCCTTCATTGTCCATGAAATGAAAGGTAACCTGTGATTGTTCTGACTTCTCTCTCGCTTATTTTTTAACAGGAAAGACAGCTATTATTGGGAAAATTTCGGGAGTGGCAGTAAGAGTGAGCAGAAGTTATCAACACTGAATGAGCAATAACTTGAATTGAAATAAAAAGTTAATATGAATCTAGCTTTCTTACTGGGAAGGTCAATTTCAAACAGATTAATGATTTGAAAGCCTATATATGGTCAGCCTAGGCTCTTAGAAGCCAAAAGCTGGATTATGTTCCCTCTTGATAAAACCCACAGGAGTGGGCTCTGGAGGAGGAAATCTCCAGGATACCCTTGTGGAGCTCCACTCAACTCACTCCTTTGGAAGGGGGGAGGATTAACCCTCATCCCTCACTGAAGAAATCCTGGATTCCCAGTGATCCGCATTGATCTCTTCTTGACAGCAAAGCCAAGCTCCCCCTGGCCATGGCTGCCCCTGTAGAAAAATGGCTGCATTATCTTTTCTGCTTATATTCCATGGCCATATGCCTAGCTTGCTCACTCTTCTCCCAGCATCTGTCACCTCCCTCAGCACAGACCCAAGACCCACAGAGAGGTTTCTGCCAGGTGGGGTAGGATGGTGCTGCAGAAGTAGGTGACTCCTTACCCCTCCCATGTGGGATAAGGTAGATCTGTGTGCAAAGGTTCCCCTCAGCTCATGGATATTGTGGGGCATGATCCGGTCCCAAATACATTTTCTTTTATGAGGCCAAAATATATAGAAATAATGGAGGTGCCAATTTTATTTGGCATTATAGTCTCTTTGCCTTGCTGGAAAATGCTCAGGATTAGTCGTTTGAGGACAAAATCTCTGAGAAAACATAGCTTTAAAAGGATACCTAAAAAACACAGATCTCTTTACCTGAAAAGGCTTTTTTTTTTTTTAAAACCCAGGTGATAAACTACCCTACTCTAGGGAAGTCCATATTTTATAAAAATTAATAATATCAGTCACAGACTATACTCTGTTAAAATGTAGTGGTTCAGAAAATATCTAATGTTGCTACAGCTAGTATCCACTTTTTCACGGGTTTGAGGTCAGACCCTAAAACTTCACCTAAGTCTGACACTAGGCAGACTGGTTGCAGCTTGAGACCTGTTTTTAATATACACAAAAAAAGGCTGAAATAGTTTGCTCAGCCATTAAGGGTCCTAACAGTACTCCCATTGAAGTCAGTGGGAGCTGTGCCATTTACTTTAACAGGAGGAGGACTGGGCCCCAAGATCCTGACCCTGCAAATATCCTATAAACATGAATTGGTTTTAATGGGACTACCTGCAGGCAAAGTCTCACTCACATGCTTCAACATTTGCAGGACTGGCCCTAACTAAGGGAACAAAAGACTAAACAAAGTCACTAGGGTGTGATACTTTTTTGTACTCCTATTTTAATAATTATACTATAATAGTGTCATTTTTACATTAATGATTTTAGGCTTTGAATTTAAAATATGTACTAAACTATGGGATTTTTAGAAAACTCAATAAAACCAATGTCTTGAATTTCAGAGAGACTGAGCATCTGCAGCTCCCATTGACTTCACGTGGAGTTGAGAGTCCTCGGCCTTACCTTAATGAGAACAGTATTGCCCGATTTTTGGAAAGTGGCTCACGGTCATGCGGACTGATTCCTTTAACAAAAATTTAATATGGAGTCTTGTGCACGTACAGCTGCTAACAGGTGATTGAAGGCCTAAAGATTCACTAAGAAAACAGATTACTACAGACTCTTCTGAACTATTAGAGTCCATCACTTGAACTGTCTGAATTGTCATATATATCAATGGCAAACATTTGAAGAACAAGAGGGAAGGGACAATTCACATTCCCCTATATTACTATATTAACAGTCTCATTTATAAACAGGCAGGAATTGTATCGTTAATTCATCCCAGTGTTCCTAAGTCCTGCAGATACTGTGACCTCTCTTGAGGTCAGAGCAGTATCTAATTTGTCTTTTTGCTTTGCAGGATTCATGCAAGTATTTCCTCCAGTTTTGATCTGTGTGGGATCAGACTTGAGTTTTGCTTTTCAGATGCAACACCATATATTTGCCGAGGTTTGCTCAAAACTCAACAAGTTCACTTGAAAAGTTCAAAAAATTTTCAAGTCTTTTTGACAAACCTGGCCAGGTTTGTAATGAAACTACGTAAGTTTCAAGTGGCTAGATGGTTTGTTGTGAATATTTCATACAGGTCTAATTTGACCTGCATTTGCTGTCCAAGGCAAAATTAGATGAAGTAACGATGGAATTTCCCCTGGGCTCTGAATATCTTGGGTTTAAAATAAATTATTATATTGTCTTCAGCTGGTGAAACCTCTTTCACTTTATAAGGAAATATCTACATGAATGAAATGAAAATACAGTACTGTATGTACTGACTATCATAAATACCCGGCAAAAGTAGAAGCCTTGATTCTGATCTCAGACCAGTTTAAAACCAATGTAATTTCTTTGATTTTATTGACATACACTGATATAAAAGTGAGATCAAACCAAAGCCTGTGAGGCAAGGCAAGTGCACCAGTGCAGAGCAGCAGACAGTAGGAACTGAATTTCTCAAGTTTTGCAACTACTATATACATATAAATCCATAGTAAGGAGAAAACATTATGTAAATCCTTCATTTTTAAAAGTGATAAAAATACAAAAGTAAAATTATTTAGGGCAGAAAGGGAATTTGTTATTTATATATTACAGCAGTTCTTCATTGGCATTGATTTTTTGACAGTTGGCTCAGCCAGGTTGGTTACGGACCTTGTGTCTTCATTGTCACTTCTTTTTCGCACTTCGCTGTAAGACAGCAATGAAATAAATTACATTCACTAAGCTGTATCTTGGTATTTCTACTCAAAATATCAACAAAGTCCTGTGGCACCTTATAGACTAACAGATGTATTGGAACATAAGCTTTCGTGGGTGAATACCCACTTCGTCAGACGCATGTAATGGAAATTTCCAGAGGCAGGTATAAATATGCAGGCAAGAATCAGTCTAGAGATAACGAGGTTAGTTCAATCAGGGAGGATGAGGCCCTCTTCTAGCAGAAGAGGTGTGAACACCAAGGGAGGAGAAACTGCTTTTAGCCAACTACAAAAGCAGTTTCTCCTCCCTTGGTGTTCACACCTCTTCTGCTAGAAGAGGGCCTCATCCTCCC